>NC_045956.1:33902676-34077676 GCF_010909765.2 Amblyraja radiata | reverse complement strand
ATCGGCCATGATTGAATGGCAGAGCAGAGTTGACGGGCTGAATGGCCTGATTCTGCTGTGTCTTATGATCTACCTATAGTCATACAGCATGGAAACAGTTCCTTCGGCCCAACATACTGACCAACATGTCCCATCTACACTTGTCCCATCAGCCTGCATTGAACCCATATCTTTCTAACCCTGTCCTATCCATGTACCTGTCCAAATGATCTATCAATTCCATGTGTCTATGCCAATAGACTTTCCTTTAGACTTTACTATATACAGTGCGGAAACAGGCCCTTCGGCCCACCGCGTCCATGCCGACCCGCGATACACTAGCACTATGCTACACACTAGGGACAATTTACAATTTTTACCCAAGCCAATTAACCTACAAACCCGCACGTCTTTGGAATGTGGTAGGAAACTGGAGCGCCCGGAGTAAAACCCAACACGGTCACGGGGAGAAGGTGCAAACTCAGGGAGGAGTGAATCCCAGGTATCTGGCACTGTGTGGCAGCAACTCTACCAGCCACACCACGGCGCTTCCCAAACTCGACCATCAGAAACCTAGTAAGAGGAACAGCAGGCAGGTTGTGAGCATAGCCTCCCCCAGTTCCACTGGGCAAAACCAGCGCAGTGCCAACATCCCACGCAACAGAACCAGTGGCCAAGCCACGCACAAAACCTGGTCCCCGAGTTAAACAAAATCATCACATTCATGTTTCTACACACAATGGGGGGAAGATAAGGCCAAGATTTGTACAAAAAACAAACGCCATTTAAACATAATTATTTAAATTACTGCTTGGTCACAAATAATCTGCAGCAAATATTTAAAAAAAAGGTTTCAGAGATATGTTAAGGGAGTATTACTGATTTTGAGACCCCCAGCTTTCACCTGTCAGATTGAAATTAATAATCACAGTAGTATACAATAATCATTTATACAGAAATTCTTTCATCTAGAAATGAGAGGTAGCACTACATCTGACACCAGACCGTGTCTGCTGCCGGAAAATATATTACACCTGATAATTACTGGACCCAATGCTAATGGAGTTCAATACAAGAGGTCAGGTGTGAGGAGTCTTTGATCTGTCTGTAATTAGGTTTGCCGACAGGTAGGGTTAAAGTGTCATTGGAGAAGTTACCTTTGCATAGTCAGCAGTTTTGCTGCTAGTCCTTCGCATTGGCTCTTAACGGGACGAGGAGGAACCGCTGAGCCAGGCTGGAGGTGGTGGGGGAGGGAGACTCATCCCCTCTGCTCCCCACCCCAGTCCCCGCCGGCCCCTCACACTCTCCAGGCAGGAGGTTAGTCACGGGGAGAGGGAGGGGGAGGGGGAGAGTGGGTTGGGATAGACAGGGTGTGAAAGGTGCCCATGTCCCCAGCGGGTCCTAGCCCGCTGTTGTTGCCGGGTACCAGGCGTGTCCACCCGGCGTCACAACACGCGTGTGTCCGCCGGGGATCAGAGCGATGTTTCCGTGCCGCGGCTTCTCCACAACGATCCCAATTCGTAGTCGGGCTCAAGTTCAATCCTTATCTGAGGCACGGTTCTCCATGGAGTGGTGGGAGGGCTGGCAACAAACACAAGAGAACTCTAGTCAGGCAGGAGAACAACAAGGAGACACAGTGAAATGCAGAGGACACAGAGTGCTGGAGTAACTCAGCGGGTCAGGCAGCATCACTGGAGAACATGGGCACAGAGTGCTGGAGTAACTCAGCGGGTCAGGCAGCATCTGTGGAGAACATGGGCACAGAGTGCTGGAGTAACTCAGCATTCAGGCAGCATCTGTGGAGAACATGGACACAGAATGCTGGAGTGACTCAGCTACCAATGTCCCTGCTGAGGATGATGCCAAGTTAATCATCTCTGCCTGCATGTTTTAGTTTTTTAGTTCAGTTTAGAGATACAGCGTGGAAACATGCCCATCGACCCACCGAGTCCATGCTGACCAGTGATCACGAGCACTATCCTATACACGCTAGGGGCAATTTACAATTTTTACCAAAGCTAATTAACCTACAAACCCGCACGTCATTAAGAGTGTGCTAGGAAACCGGAGCACCCGGAGAAAACCCACGCAATCACAGGGGGAACATACAAACTCCACACAGGCAGCACCCGTAGTCAGGATGGAACCCGTGTCTCTGGAGCTGTGAGGCAGCAACTCTACCACTGTTGCACCGTAGAGCTCTGATCCATATCCCTCCATTCCCTGCATTTCCATGTGGCAATCTAAAAGCCTTTTAAACACCACTATCATAGAGTGGGTGCAAAGCAGCAGTGATGACTGTAAAAGGCAGTGTTAGCTACAGGGAGAGTTGGACTGACTTGGATTGTTATCTCTGGAACATGGACACAGTTGAGGGGAGCTGATAGAAGTGTGCATATAAAATTAGAAGTGGCATAGACAGGGTAGACAGTCAGAAACTTTCCCCCAGGTTGGAAGTGTCCAACACTAGAGGGCGTAGCTACAAGATGAGAGGGGAAAGTTTTGAGATGAGCGAGGAAAGTTTTTAATACCGTGGGTGCCTGGAACGCGCTGCAGGAGGGGGGGGGGGGCGTACCATAGTGGTGTTTAAGAGGCTTTTAGATAGGCACATGGAAATGAAGGGACATGGATCACGTGCAGGCAGAGGAGATCAGTTTAACAGCATCGTGTTCAGCATAGACCGTGTGGGCCGAAGTTCCTGTGATGTTCTCTGCTCTATGAACAGAGGCCAGCATGTTGTCTCTGGTGCAGGACAGTTAACCTGGATGCATCTCGTCGTGGGAAGGTGTGACTGCACAGCTGAGAACACACATCACTCCCGACATCTCAAGGGGTCACGGTCAGTCAGAACGCCACAGGGAGAAAGGTTAATGATTAATGCGCGGACTGCAGCACATTGTCCCGGCTATGCAGACACAATAGAGCCTGTTGGCAAACTGCTCTACAATTCATAGCTCTGCCAGCGCAGACACATATCCCTGCCCCAGCAAACACAACACAGAGTGAGGCAAGGCGATTTGCCCAGCCAGTGTCCACAGGCACACAGGCCCGCCGCGTTGCCAATCCATCTCCTTCCATTCTCCCAGGCTTCATCATATTGTCATGTTACAGTTGTACAAGACATCGGTGAGGCTGCACTCGGAGTATTGTCTTCACTTTGGGACACCCTGCTGTGGGAAGGATGTCATCAAGCTGGAACGGGTGCAGAGAACATTTACGAGGATGTCTCGACCCGTAACGTCACCCATTCCTTCTCTCCAGAGATGCTGCCTGTTCCGTTGAGTTACTCCAGCATTTTGTGTCTATTTACGAGAATGTGGTCAGGACTCGAGGGCCTGAGCTACAGGGAGAGGTTAGGGCTTTATTTCCTGGAGCGCAGGAGGATGAGGGGTGATCTCATAGAGGTGTACAAAATCAAGAGTGGAATAAATATTTACTCCTTTGTGTAAATATTCCTGTGTGGAATATTTTACCCAGGGTTGGAAAATCAAGAACCAAGGGACATGGGTTTAAGGTGAGAGGGGAGAGATTTAATAGGAATCTGAGGGCCACCTTTAGAATGTATAGAATGAGCTCCCAGAGGAGGTAGTTGAGGCAGGTACTATAAAATATTTAAAAGACATTTGGATAGGTATGTGGACAGGACAGGTTTAGAGGGATATGAGCCAAATATGGGTGTAGAAACATAGAAAAATAGGTGCAGTGTTAGGCCATGACTGATCATCCAAAATGAGTACCCTGTCCTGCTTTCTCCCCATATCCCTTGATTCTGTTAACCCTAAGAGCTGTAGCTGAATTGGCCTCCACTGCCTTCTGTGGCAGGAAAAATGTTCCCAATGTTGGGGGAGTCCAGAACCAGGGATCACAATTTAAGAATAAGGGGTAGGCCATTTAGGACTAAGATGAGGAAACATTTTTTCACCCAGAGAGTTCTGAATCTGTGGAATTCTCTGCCACAGATGGCAGTGGAGGTCAATTCATTGGATGTATTCAAGAGAGAGTTGGATTTAGCTCTTAGGGCTAACGGAATCAGGGATATGGGGAGAAAGCAGGAACAGGTTACCGATTGTGGATGATCAGCCATGATCATATTGAATGGCAGTGCTGACTCGAAGGGCTGAATGGCCTACTCCTGCACCTATTTACACCTATATTTCTATGTTTCTACCAAGCCCCACACATCATTTATACTTTGCCCCTTTCACCTTAAAGCTATGGCCTCTAGTCTTTGATATTTCCAATCCTGCAAAAAAGGTTTTGACTGACTACCCTATCTATGCCTCATAATTGTATCTACTTCTATCAGTTTTCCCTGTAACCTCTGACATTCCAGGGAAAACAATCCAAGCCTGTCCAACCCCTCCCTGTAGATGAAATCCCCTATTCCAGACATTGTCAATCCGGGCATTGTAATCCAGGCATTGAACAATTCCTGTTCCAGGCGTACACTGGCCCTATCCCCAAACTCTATCTCTGTTACATTGACGACTGCATCGGTGCTACCTCCTGCACCCAGGCTGAACTTCATTAACCTCCCTACCATTTTCCACCCTGCACTCAAATTCACTTGGACAATCTCCGACATCTCCCTTCCGTTTCTTGATCTCACTGTCTCCTTCACAGGAGATAGACTGAGGTCTATTGTAAACCCACTGACTCCCACAACTACACTTCTTCCCACCCTGTTTCCTACAAACTCTATCGCATACTCCCAATTCCTCCGTCTACGCCGCATCTGCGCCCAAGTTGAGGTGTTCCATACCAGAACATCCGAGATGTCCTCATCCGAGTTCCCCTCTCCCATCATAGATGAGGCCCTCACTCGTGTCTCCACGATATCCATCAGCTCCACCTTTGCTCCCCCTCTCCCCTGTCGCAACAGAGACAGAGTCCCCCTAGTCCTCACCTTCCACCCCATCAGCCATCGCATACAACACATAATCCTCCAAAATTTCCGCCACCTCCAACGGGATCTCACCACTAGTCACATCTTCCCATCTCCACTTCTTTCCACCTTCTGCAGAGACCGTTCCCTCCGTCACTCCCTGTTCAACTCATCCCTCCCTTGACTCTGCCCAGGGACCCCGACAGTCCTTTCAGGTTAGGCAGAGGTTCACTTGCACCTCCTCCAACCTCATCTACTGTATCCATTGTTCAAGATGTGGACTCTTATACATGGGCGAGACCAAACGCAGACTGGGCGATCGTTTCACGGAACACCTTCGCTCAGCCCGAGTGAACCAACCTGATCCCCCGGTTGCTAAACACTGCAATTCTCCTTCCCATTCCTACACAGACCTCTCTGTTCTGGGCCTCCTCCATTGTCAGAGTGAGGCTAAATGCAAATTGGAGGAACAGCATCTCATATTTTGCTTGGGAAACTTACAGCCCAGTGGTATGAATATTGATTTCTCTAACTTCAAGTAACCCTTACATCACCCTCTCTCTCTATCCCTCCCCCACCCATCATACCAGCTTCAAAATCGTCTTGTTGAGTCTCATTACCTGTAACTCGTTCTCACCTAGCCCACAGTGGCCTGTTTCCTTTATCATTGCTATTTCTTTGCATATCTTTCATTCACTTGTTCTATATCTCTCCACGTCACCATCTACATCTCTCGTTTCCCTTTCCCCTGACTCTCAGCCTGAAGAAGGGTCTCGACCCGGAACGTCACCCATTCCTTTTCTCCAGAGATGCTGCCTGACCCGCTGAGTTACTCCAGCGTTTTGCGTCCATCTTCGGTTTAAACCGGCATCTGCATTTCCTTCCTACGCATCATTCTGGTAAACCTCCTCTGCACCCTCTCCAAAGCATCCACATTTTTGCCGTAATGTGGTGACCAGAACTGCACGCAATACTCCAAATGCGGTCTCACCAAAGTCTAATAATGACTTCCTGACTTATAAACTCAATGCCACGACCATTGCAGGCCAGCATACCATTCGCCTTCTTGACTACATCTTCGTGTGTTGCCACTTTCAGGGAGTTATGAACTTGGACCCCAAGATCCCTCTGTACATCAATGACGTTAAGTTTCCTGCCATCAGCACCTCACACTTGCTCGGGTGAAACTCCATCTGCTACAGTATTTCTCTGCCCATCTCTGTGGCCGATCTATAGCCAGCGACCACAGCAATATTGGTGTCACCAACCTGTCTACGTTTCGGTCCAAGTCATTTATACACATAACAAACAACAGAGGTCCCAAGCACAGATCCTGCGGAGCTCCACTGGTCACCGACCTCCAGCCTGAACATTGGCTTCTCTCAGTGAGCCAGTTATTTACAGAAGCCAATTAACCTACAAACGTGCACGTCTTTGGAGTGTGGGAGGAAACTAGAGCACCCGGAGAAAACCCACGCGGTCACGGGGAGAACGTACAAACTCCGTACAGCCAGCACCTGTAGTCAGGATGGAACCCGGGTCACTGGTGCTGTGAGGCAGCAACTCTACCGCTGCACCACCCCAAAGTACAATGAAGCCACACACAAGTACAACAGGTAGTGCAACGTGGAAAATTCCAGAGTGCACAATATAGAACTGCATTATAGTGTTGCAGTTACAGAGAAAAAGCACAAAGTTGCACTGCGGTAGGTTGGAAGATGGACACTAGACCCAAGCCGATGGGAAAACAGATCTTAAGACTTCTGTTCCGTTGATGAGACTTTTAAGATCTCTCCAATTCTCCAGAACCACCTACCCTCCTGCAGGCTGCAAGGCAGGGCCATTAACCAGGTCACCTCCACCTCTAGCCCTAGTGCTGCTACCCCGGTCCCTCCCAGCCTAGCCCACACCAGTCCCCCGCGGTACTGACACGAGGATAGGCAGCAGGCTTACCTTGGGATGGAGATAGACTGGTAGAAGGGGGTGGAATCAGCAAGCAGTGTGTCGTTCAAGGAATGTCGGCGGATCTTCTCCTGGATCAGAAGGTGGACACAATTTGTCACTTAAGCAAAAAACTACATCACAGTGGTCAATGGCACTTTATTTCTCACATGTACCCGAGGGACAGTGAAAATCATTTTGTATACAGGCACCCTGGGCCGCGGCAAATATACATCCTGTGCCGGACATGCGGGATGCGTCACGGCTTGTTTTGGGAACAGCTCCAGCCAAGACCGCAAGAAATTGCAGAGAATTGCGGACGCAGCCCAGACCATCACACAAACCAACCTCCCTTCCATTGACTCCATCTATACCTCACGCTGCCTCGGCAAGGCCAGCAGCATAATCAAGGACCAGTCTCACCCCTGGTCACTCCCTCTTCTCCCCTCTCCCATCGGACAAGAGGTACAGAAGTGTGAAAACGCACACCTCCAGATTCAGGGACAGTTTCTTCCCAGCAGTTATCGGGCAACTGGGTCATTCTACCACAACCAGAGAGCGGTCCTGAACTACTATCTACCTCATTGGAGACATTCGGACTATCTTTGATCGGACTTTGCTGGCTTTACCTAAAACGTTATTCCCTTATCATGTATCTATACACTGTGAATGGTTTGATTGTAATCATATATAGTCTTTCCACTGACTGGTTAGCACGCAACAAAGCTTTTTGCCGTACCTCGGTACACGTGACAATAAACTCAACTGAAACACAGGGTGACAGACTTTCCTGCCGTTGACATTGGGAGTATTACTAGAGCGAGAGAGTCACACAGCACGGAAAGAGACCCTTCGGCCCAACATCCATGCCAACCAACTTGTCCCATCTACGCTAGTCCCATTTCTCGTTTAGCCCATATCACTTTACTTTAGACTTTAGAAATACAGTGCGGAAACAGGCCTAACAGATCACTGAGTCTGTGTCGACCAGTGATCACCCCGTACACTAGCACTATCCTACACAATAGTTTAGTTTAGTTTATTGTCACGTGAACCGAGGTACAGTGAAAAGCTTTTGTTGCGCGCTAACCAGTCAGCGGAAAGACAATACATGATTACAGTCGAGCCATTCATAGTGTAGAGATACAAGATAGATATAGGGACAATTTACAATTTTACTGAATCCAATTAACCTACAAACCTGCAGTTCTTTGGGATGTGGGAGGAAACTGGAGAAAACCCATGCGGTCACGGGGAGAATATGCACACTCCGTGCAGACAGCACCAGTGGTCAGGATTGATCCCGGGTCTCTGGCGCTGTGAGGCAGCAACTCTACCGCTGTGCCACCGTAGCGCCCTGGTGGTGGCAGCGTGGTTTGGTCGGCGAGGAGCTCTGGAGATGAGCAGTACAGGTACCACTTCCATGCATGATGAGTGAGTGGACAATTAGGAACCCAGCTATGTGTTGGATGAGAGAGCTTTCCAGCCTGATACAGCCTTGAATCTCCTGCTCCAGATACAATCCTCCACCCATTGTAGGCCGAGTTTGAAAACCCATGTTCTGAACACGCTTATAAACATGGTGGCCATGCAAAGCGTGTCTAAGTGTAAACCCTAACGCTGCCCCAACCCATCCGTCACAATATTAATCCAAAGACAGACATGGAATGCTGGAATAACTCAGCGGGTCAGGCAGCATCTGTGGAGAACATGGACACAGAGTGCTGGAGTAACTCAGCGGGTCAGGCAGCATCTGTGGAGAACATGGACACAGAATGCTGGAGTAACTCAGCGGGTCAGGCAGCATCTGTGGAGAACATGGACACAGAGTGCTGGAGTAACTCAGCGGGTCAGGCAGCATCTCTGGAGAACATGGACACAGAGTGCTGGAGTAACTCGGTGTGTCTTCGCTGTAAACCAACATCTGCAGTTCCTTGTTGGTATAATCTGAATCCAACCAGGCCGGTGGGAGTTGCAGCCGGGATATGAACGGGGATTGAATCCGAGGACGAATGGAAGGCGGGTGGGGACAAAGATAAACAGGCTGAACTTTATTTCACCTCCAACCTCTTCAAGGAAAGACAATGGCCCCTTAGCCTCACTGATCCACACATCCATCTGAACCATCCCAACCCATGTACCTCTCCACACTTCCCTCCATCAATGCCATCTACACACACGTTCGTCACGTTTATCAGGGAGGCTAGATGGCACAGCAGTAGAGTTGCTGCCTCACAGCACAAGAGACCCGGGTTCCACCCCGACCAGTGGTGTCGTCTGTACGGAGTTTGTACGTTCCCCCTATGTGGGTATCCTCTGAGATCTTCGGTTTCCTCCCACACTCCAAAGACGTACAGGTTTGCAGGTTAATTGGCTTGGTATAAAATGTAAAGTTGTTCATAGTGTGCGTAGGGTAGTGTTAATGTGCGGAGATCGCTGGTCGGTGCCGAAAGGCCTGTTTCTGAGCTGTATCTCTAACCTAAACTAAACTAAACTTCACATCATCATGACAGCAGCTTGGAATCCGTGGCATACCCTCAGAGAAAGAAGGACCAAGCGGTGGCTGAAAATTCTTGGGCATGAGTGGATGTCATAATTCCCAATGATTTTGTAATGTTGGCTTAAACCTTGCCACAGTATTGTATGTAAAAGAAGGATTTCACTGTACTTTGATACATGTGTCAGTCAATAAAATACCTTTGAATGCTGCCCCGGGAAAGCAGCCGACATAATCAAAGACTTGTCCCTGTCCCACCCCGGTCATTCCTTCTTCTCCCCGCTCCCGTCCGGCAGAAGGTACAGAAGCTTGAAAGCGCGCACCACCAGACTCAGGAACAGCTTCTTCCCCTCTGTTATCAGGCTTCTGAACGGCCCTTCCATAAGCTAGGGTACTGTCCGATGCACCTCTACCCCATTGTGGACATTGGACTTTGTCTCTGGAACTGATGCGCTACAATGCTGAGAACTATATTCTGCACTCTGTATCTTCCCCTTTGCTCTACCTATTGTACTTGACCTATTGTATTAAAGTGTAGCATTACCTTATCTCATTGGATACGTTGCACAACAAAGCTTTTCACTGTACCTCCGTACACCTGTCACTAATAAACCTAAACCTAAACTGTATTTGAAATACTGTTATGGTCCCTGCCTCAACTACCTCCTCTGGCAGCTCCTTTCATACACCCACCACCCTCAGGTTCCTATTAAATTTTTCCCACCTCACCTTTAACCTATGGTTCTTGACTCCCACTCAGGGTAAAAGATTCTGTATTCACCCTATTGATTCCTCTCATGGTTTTGTACACCTCTACGAGATCACCCCTCGCTCTCCTGCGCTCCAAGGAACAGAGTCCCAGCCTACTCAACCTCTCCCTGTAGCTCAGGCCCTCGAGTCCTGGCAACATCCTCATAAATCGTCTAACTTAAGAGTATCACTGCAGCTAATCGGGGCTGTGATGTGCACCTTGCCCTGATAGTAGCAGTGGGTGGTTGATGAAGGCAGTACCTGGGGTGGGGGGGTGGGGGGGCGGGGTGAGGACGGAGAGTGGATACGACAGCCTTGACGTGCGCACGGTTTCCCTTCACTCTGCTGCGCGGGTCACAGAGTAAAGAGGAAAGATGTTTTCAGACGAATTAACTAAGCAACGAACCACACCCCAGGCACCTTTAGTAGCCAGTGAGAGGCAACAGGAGTCAAAGGCAAGTTGTATTGGTGAGTGAGAGGTTGCAAAGGGCACTGGGCAAGCAATGTGACCTGTCACCAGTATGAGAGCGGAGCAAGAGGCAGGGCATGCAAGAGAATCAAAGGCATTCACGCTGACCTGAAGCACAGAGAGGGGCGGCAGCCAGAGGAGACAAAAGACACATGGTTACACTTTCCAGTGAAGCAGAGATAGCTGATGATTGTTGGACACAGAGCTGCAACAGAATGTGAGGCAGAGAGACAAAGAGAGATAGAGAGAGAGAGATGGGGAGGAGAAAGGGGGAGGGAGAGGGAGAGGGAGGGGGGGAGGGAGAGGGAGGGGGGAGGGGGAGGGGAGAGGGAGGGGGAGGGGAGGGGAGAGGAGAGGAGAGGGAGGGGGGAGGGACGAGGGAGGGGGGAGAGAGGGAGGAGGGGGGGGAGGAGGAGGGGGAGGGAGAGGGAGGGGGAGGGAGAGGGCGAGGGAGGAGGAGGGGGAGGGGGGAGGGGGAGGGGGCGGGAGAGGGAGGAGGAGGGGGAGGGAGAGAGAGGGAGAGAGAGAGAATGAATGATGCATGTGAGGTAGAGAGAGAGGGGGGAGAGAGAGGCGGAAGAGAGGGGAGAGGGAGGGGGGGAGAGAGTGGGAGAAGGGGATAGAGGGAGATGGGGTGGGAATGATGCATGTGAGGTAGAGAGCGAGGGGGGAGAGAGAATGGGGGGAGAGAGAGCGGGAGAGAGAGGGGGGAGAGAGAGGGAAGAGGGGAGAGTGGGGAGAGAGAGGGGGTGGGAATGAGGCATGTGAGGCACAGAGAGGGTGGAGAGAGAGAGAGGGGGATGAGAGAGGGGGCAGAGAGAGAGAGGGGGGAAGATAGAGAGAGGGGAGGGAGAGAGGGGGTGAGGCTGAGGAGAAATGAAGAGCACTGTGTGAAGTGAGATGGAGAGAGGTTCAGTGAAATGTCCCCGGATTTGTGAGCTGGAGTTGTATTACTCACTGTCAGTAGATATGTTACTGGCTAGGAAAGGTTCTTGCTCCATCATGTCCATTGAGATTTTAATTGCAGGAACTTTCTCTGAGTAGGGGTAATCGGACTGTGAAGGAAATGTTCACAAGGCTTAACACGACGCATCAGAAACACAATGAATGAGAGCTGATAGGTGGTCTAATGCCGGGGGAGGGGGGGCTGCGAGAGGCCTGGCCATGGGCATCAACACTGGCACAAGCGATGGTGCCAGTGTGAGCTGGTAGTCACCACAGGTCAGGGCTCTGGCCTACACACTCGACGCCATGGAGCTCATTGGTCACCTCCTTAACCGGCCCACTGGGGACCACCGTTAACTCACACAGGAGACTGAGGTGGCCTGTGGGTACTCTCACCCGGATCACTCTCTCCCTCACTCCCCCTCTCTCATTCTCTCACCATCTCACTCACACTTACTCACTCACACTTACTCACTCACACTCACTCACGCACACTCATTCACACTCACTCACTCACACTCATTCACTCACTCCCTCTCACACTCACTCACTCACTCACTCACTCTCACACACACTCACTCTCTCTCTCCCCTTCTCACTAACTCAGTCACACACATCTGCAGAGGCACTTACATACACACTCTCTCACACAAACACGTACACACACATACCCAGATGTACATAAACATGCCCACACAAATACTCACGCAAACACACATACACTCACTCCCATACTCGCACTCACATACAGATGCACTAACATACAGACACACACACACAGATGTACTCTTAACCTCACACACATACAAACAGCTACAGACACACATACACAAATGCACACACATACAAGTAGGTATGTTCACATATTCACACTTACACACACACACACGAACACACAGACCACACACCCGGACACGCACAGGCAATTTCTCACACACATGGGCACATAGTACACTGAAGGACAGGTGGAGGGGTTGACAGACTGGCGGGAAGAGGCATGACGTAGGCGTGGGCCACCGGGGCAGTGACATGGCAGCGAGGACAAGGACGATCATGTGTTGGCACCACAGCTGGTGTGAGGGGCTGGTGATGTTTCCTATGGGGGGTGTGGGTGAGGAGTGGTGGGTAGTGGACACCACTAGTCTGTGAGAGCAGGTTAGGCAGGGTGCACAAACCACACAGCACAGTCTGGTACCCACACAACTGGCAGCATCTCTGTAACTGGGTCTGGGGGAGGTCACAGTTCCGTGCAACCTGGTGGCCTGGGTGACCTAAGACCCCTCCAAGTGTGCATCCATTGACGGTGGGAACATTCACCCCACTGGACACTGATGCTAATATACCGCAACCTCCTCCTTGCTGAGCAACGAGAGCGGCCACAACATCAACCTGTGTTCGGCCAGCTGTCTTACACAGCTCCTCAGTGGCGCAGCAGGTAGAGCTGCTGCCTTACAGCGCCAGACACCCAGGTTCAATCCTGACTACGGGTTGCTGTCTGTATGGAGTTTGCACGTTCTCCCTGTGACTGCGTGGGTTTTCTCCGGGGGCTCTGGTTTCCTCCCACATTCCAAAGACGTGCAGGTTTGTAGGTCAATTGGCATCGGTTAAATGTAAAATTGTGCCTGGTGTATAGGGTAGTGTCAGTGGGCGGGGATCGCTGGTCGGTGCGGATTCGGTGGGCCGAAGGGCCTGTTTCCACACTGTATCTCTAAACTAGGGACTGGATGGGCGGCAGGGACTGAGTCCATGCTGTATCTCGCTATGACTGGGAGACCCAGTTACCGAGTTGCTTGCACACAGCCACACTCCTTACATCTTCGTTGTCGCTGTCCACGCTCATCTTTTTATTTTTCTCCTTGTCATCCTCCTTCTTCTTCTTGTCCTTCTCCGGGATGACATCGTCGAGGAAGCTGAGGTCATGTTGGGTGAAGATGTAGTCCATTGCTTTCCTTACAGCGACCAGCGCCAGGATCTGTCGGCACAAGGGACACCGTGGTTTCAACCCCAGCCCACTGACTACACAACCAACACAACCTCCAAACTTCACCATCCTCCACCCTAGTCATTTAAGCAGTTGTAACACTTCACCACATTGCACAGAAACAAGGAACTGCAGATTTATCAGGATGCATCACAGCTCGGTTTGGAAACAGCTCCATCCAAACCGCAGCGAATTGTGGATGCAGCCCAGACCATCACGCAAACCAACCTCCCTCCCTTCCATTGACTCCATTTACATTTCACGCTGCCTCAGCAAGGCCAGCAGCATAATCAAGGACCAGTCACACCCTCTTCTCCCCTCTCCCATCAGGCAAGATGTACAGAAGTGTGAAAACACACTCCTTTGTAGGGTACATCAAGCAATCCTTGTTCTTTTTTTTTAAATAATATTTTTATTAGAAGCATATACATATAATAGCAAAACACGATTTGTTTATCAATTACATATAAACAAAGCTATTTTTTATTTTAAAAATTTGAAAGATATTTGGAAAAATTCTGTTTAATTTTGTTTTGGAGTAGTACAATCTATGTAGTACTTTGAATTGTATTAAAGAATGTCTGGCATTTAACGAACAATGATGTATATCACTGGAAGAGGAGCCATCTTGGGGAACGGCTGCTAGCCAGCAGCCGTCCGTTTTAATTCGCTTTTTTAAAAGTTTTTAGTGAGTCCTGTTTAGTGATGTTTGGAGATATGGACTTTTTAATGTGGGGGGTTGGGGTCAATTTTACTTCTAGGTCCCTACCTGGTCGGTGAGGCAGCTTTTTCTCCGGGCTGCCCGTCGACCCCTCCTTGTGGCCTACCAGCGGGCTTGGAGCACCGTTTCCTGGCGGGGACCGCCCAGCACCTCGGCCTCGGTGGCGGCACAGCGCTGGAGCGCTATCGTGGAGCGGAGCGGGCGATGCCTTGCCTGGGTCGCCGCGCTGAATCGACGCGCTGGAGCTCCGGTGAGCTGTGACCGCCGAGATCAACACCTCCGGGCTGCGGGTCTGCGGAGCGGAGCGGGCGGCACCGATTTCAACATCGGGAGCCTGGGAGTTCCAAACCGGCGCGGCCTTGTCGGCTTCGGAAGCCGCGGTCTCCAGCTAGGAAGCGGCCGTTCCAGGTGGCCCAGCCGCTGAGAGGACTCTCCCGACGCCGGGGCAACACCACCCGGTGAGAACGGCCAGGAACATCGGGCCTCCGTAGAGGCAATTGCGGTGGCCTCAATAGGCCTGACTTTGGGGTGAACTTGGGGTTAGGGACTGGACATTGTGCCTTCCCCCACAGTGGTATCCATTGTTGGGGGGATGATTTTTTGTCTGTATGGTAATCCTGTTAGTCTTTGTCCAAGATGGCTGCCATGAAGGGAGAGTGGACGCTGGCGCGCTTTAGCTGCCGCTGCTCTCTCTTCACATTGTGTTTTTGATTTTTTGTTTTTGGACTGAATTCTGTTTTTAATTTGTGTTTCTGTGATGTCTTTATTATTTATTTTATTCTGATTATATGTTTATATTCCTGTTAATCTATGTAAGGTGTCCTTGAGATGTCTGAAAGGCGCCCAACAAATAAAATGTATTATTATTATTATATGTTGTAAACTTTCATCCCATATATCTTTCGTTATGGGTTGAGCCAATTCATTTTCCCATACTTGCCTGTGTAATTCCGTCGACGGGACCTCAATATCTAAAAGCATATTATAGATGTAGGATATTAATTTATCTGTATTGGGTGTTTATTCAAACATTCATCAAGGATTTCTGGATCCCTAATTCTATATTCTTGTGTATGTGATTTTACATAATCTCCAAGTTGCATATATCTAAAAATTGAGCCAATTTCAAAAGGTAAACAGTCTTCCTTTTCCATCTTTAACCAATCTGGTTGTTGATCCATATCCTCCAACCAGAAGGTCATGTTTTTAATATTAACTGCCCAGAATTAAATAAAAAATTTGGTAAGACTAATCCTCCATTCATCTATGATTTACACAAGTGTTTTATACATTCTGTGGTTCTTGAAGTCCCAAATAAAGCTTGTAACAATACAGTAAAGTTTACAAAAAACCAATTTTTTGGACGATAGATCGGAATTGATTGAAATAAGTACAGTAATTGTGGAAGGGAAATCATTTTTACGGCATTAATTCTACCAAGCATTGAAATGGGGAGTGTTTTCCAATACAGGTGCACAACCTTTTATCCAAAGCCTTGGGACCAGACACTTCTCGGATTTCGGGATTTTTCGGTTTTCCGAAGGGAAGGTTTTTAGCGTAGATTTTAACATGTGGCTCAGTGGTAGAGTGCTCGGCTCGTGGCCGCAAGCTCGCGAGTTTGCGCCTCGATCCCGGCAGTTACCCGGTCAGGGCCGGCCTTTAGCCGACAGGACCTATTTCTCCCAATTGGGCCCCCGCGCCTAAGGGGGCCCCGCGCTAGAGTAATCAAATCAATTGGAGCAAAGTTCTTATAGCGCGCAAGATGGTCCACTCCTGCGAAATACAATGAACTGACGCGTAGTCCGCACCGGAGCGTAACCTCCGTCATTTCAGTAACCCCGACCCCCCGACTTCAGTTATGCCTCTCGCAGCGTTGCGGGGGAACGGTTTAGGTGTTGTTAAATGTTTTAAATGTTTTTTATCACTTCCTTTTTAAACGGCACATGCCTTGTACTTTTTAAACGGCACATACTGCAGATGCTGATTAAACCGAAGACAGACACAAGAGGCTGGAGTAAATCAGCGGATCAGACTGCATCTCTGATGAGGAATACGTGATAATAGGGAGGAAATAGGTGATATTTCGGGTCTACTTTTCCAATAGCTGCCATGAGGGGAGAAGCGCCGGCACCAAGAGCGAGCGAACGCGTGGACAGACGGACAAAAGCAACGTTCATAGAGCGGCGTTGGTAGACATTTCGGGTCGAGACCCTTCTTCAGTCTGATAGTCAAGGGAAAGGGAAACGGGAGATATCGGCATATCTTCCATTCACTTGTCCTTAGTACCGTCCATAGCTCTTGCTCCTCTTTCCCCATAGTCAGTTAGAAGAGGGGTCTCGACCCGAAATGTCACCTACAAAGATCTTTGGTCACCTATTCCGACCTATGATCGTTGCTTTTATCCGTTCTGTCCGCGCGTTCGCTCGCTCTTAGTGCCGGCGTTTCTCCCCTCAGTCTCCGCCAAACAAACACACACACACACACAGCATGTCCGGCAGATCGCTGCGGGCCGAGAGAGAGTAGAGAGGTAGAGGGGGAAGAAAGGGGTAGATGGGGAGGGGGGTGTGAGGGGGAATGGAGAAGGGGGAGGTGCCCTCACGCTCCCGGGGCAGCTCTCCCGTCCCTCTAGTCGCCGTGCTTCACACACACAGCCCCGGCTCCCGCCCTCCCCCCTCTCTCCAGGAAGATGCGGTGAACAATACACGGAGGGCCGGGCCGGGGGTCGCAGCAACGTTTACAAACCTCGGACTCAGCTCACGCCCGGACCCAGGCATCCGTTCCCGCCGCTGGACCTCTCCCTCCCTTCCCTCCCTCCCTTCCCTTCTTCTCTCCCTTCTCCCCTCAGACTCCGCTAAACAAACACACACATACACACAGCATGTCCGGCAGATCCTTCCTCTCTCTTTTCCCTTCTCTCCCCTCCCTTTGCCGAAACCCTTCCTCAGACTGATAGGGCAGTCTGAGGATGGGTTTCTGCCCGAAACGTTACCTATTTCCTTCGCTCCATAGGTGCTGCTGCACCCGCGGAGTTTCTCCAGCATTTTTGTGAATCCCTAGACCTAGTTCAGTGAGCGTCCACTGAGGGTCACCCGGAGAGGTGACTGCGGAACCTCTCCGGGCGACCCTCAGTGGACGCTCACTGTACTAGGTCTAGGGATTCCTACTCTCCCGGGCAATATACCCTCCCTTTTTTCCAGGACCGAAAATGTCCGATTTTCGGAGCTTTTCGGTTTCCGGAATTTCGGATAAAAGGTTGTGCACCTGTACTGAATATTCTTATGTATTTTATTTAGTAAAGGAGGAAAGTTTAATTTAAATAAAGAAGTATATTTCTTAGTCACATAAATTACAAGATATTTAAATTTTTCATAGACTATTTTAAAAGGGGATTGTTGCAATATATGTGGGTATAGTTCCATTATTGGCATAATTTCACTTTTATTCCAATTAATTTTATATCCCGAGAATGAACCAAATAGAGTTATAAGATTTAATAAATTTGGAATACTAGTTTCTGAATTTGTGATATATATTAATACATCATCTGCATATAAAGAAATTTTATTAACTGTATCTTTACTATTATACCCATACATTTCTGGGTGGGCTCTGACACATTCTGCAAGTGGTTCGATAGCTAGGGCAAATAATAACAGAGATAGTGGGCATCCTTGTCTACAACCTCTAGATAGATTAAATTTGGGTGATAACATTTGATTTGTCAATATTCTAGTTGTTAGATTAGTATATAGGTACAAAACTTCTCACCCAGTTGAAATTTTTCCATCACAAAAAAAAGATTCCACCTGATTAAATGCTTTTTCAGCATCTAACGAGATGACTGCTAGGTCTACATTAGCTATTCTAGTTGAGTATATAATATTAAATAATCGTCTCAAATTATAAAATGTACAACGTTTTGGGATAAAACCTGTTTGTTCGGGGTGTATTAATTTATGAATCACTAAACTTAATCTATGGGCTAAAATTTTAGTTAATATCTTCTGATCAGTGTTTAAATTCGTTGACAGCAAAAATAAGACAGCAATTCGTTGACCGACTCGGCCGTGACTGGGTGAATGATGAGTTGGCCCGGGTGCTGGACTGCACACAAAGCCAGCTGAGGAGTTTTGGCCCGGGCTGCGCGACGTCATGCGCAGAATCCGCAATCCCATCCAACTCATGAACCGATGATCGGCCATGAGAAGGAGGGGTGGTGGTGTCGGCGATAAGCGAAGGTCCGAAGGTCCACTGGAGAGGCGCTGCTGCTGCACTACGTCGGGACGGGTGAGGCGGGACCAGACGCGGCGCTCCGACCCGACAGTCCCCTCGACCCGAGTAGTAGCAGTCAAATACGGGACAAGTGCGGTCCCGTACGGGACAAACCAATTCAGCCCAATATACGGGATGTCCCGGCTAAAACGGGACAGTTGGCAACCCTAGTGGAGACCTACCATGACGGGGAAGATGATGGCGGCCACGGTTGATTTGAGGACCCAGAGCATGGTGAGGCAGACCACCTGGATGAAGGTGAAGAGGTGGACTCGGCGCAGCGGCACGTGACGCAGGTAGATGAAGTCCGGTTGGTGCTTGGCCGGCATCAGCAACAGCTTCAACCGATCCATGAACTGAAACGCAAAGCACAGGTGTAGAGTCACTTAGAGCCCTTCAGCCTCCCATTCAATCCTTCCGAGTTACAGTCACTTAGAGTTTAGAATCACAGAGACACAGTCACAGAGTCACAGAGACACAGTCACAGAGTCACAGAGTCACAGAGACACAGAGACACAGAGTCACAGAGACACAGAGACACAGAGACACAGAGACACAGAGTCACAGAGACACAGAGACACAGAGACACAGAGTCACAGAGACACAGAGACACAGTCACAGAGACACAGAGACACAGAGACACAGAGACACAGAGTCACAGAGACACAGAGACACAGAGTCACAGAGACACAGAGTCACAGAGACACACAGAGACACAGACACAGAGACACAGAGACACAGAGACACAGTCACAGAGTTACAGAGACACAGAGACACAGAGAGACAGAGACACAGAGACACAGAGACACAGTCACAGAGACACAGATTCACAGAGACACAGAGGCACAGATACACAGAGTCACAGAGAGACAGAGACACAGAGTCACAGAGACACAGAGACACAGAGTCACAGTCACAGAGACACAGTCACAGACACAGAGACACAGAGACACAGAGTCACAGATTCACAGATACACAGTCACAGAAAGACAGAGACACAGAGACACAGAGTCACAGAGACACAGAGACTTATAGTCAGTCAGATTCATAGTCATAGAGTCACTTAGAGTCACAGTCATAGAATCAGAGTCCAAGGATCACACAGTCCCTCAGCTTCCCATTCAATCTTCCCGCTCCCACCTAAAATATAGAGTAAGACTTTACTTTAGACTTTAGAAATACAGCGTGTAAACAGGCCCTCTGGCCCACCGAGTCCACCCCGTACACTAGCACTATCCTACACACCAGGGACAATTTACAATTTTACCAAGGCCAAATAACCTACAATCCTGTATGTCTTTGGAGTGTGGGATGAAACCAGAGCACCTGGAGAAAACCCATGTGGTCACAGGGAGAACGTGCAAACTCCGTACAGACAGCACCCGTAGTCAGGATCGAACCCGGGTCACTGGCACTGCAAGGCAACACCACCGTGCTGCCCCAGCTATAGAGTGATACAGCATGGAGATTGGCCCTTTGGCCCAACTTTCCCACACCGACCAACATGCCCCATCTATACTAGTCACACCTCCCGCATTTGGCCCACATTCCTCTAAACCTGTCCTATCCATGTACCTGTCCAAATGTCTCTTAAATGATATGATAGTACCTGCCGCAACTACCTCCTCCGGCAGCTCGTTCCTTATATCCCCCGCCCTCTATGTGACAGAAGGTTTCCCTGGTTTCTGTTGTTCAGTTGTGAATCTGTGGAATTCTCTGCCACAGAAGGCATTGGAGGCCAATTCACTGGATGTATTCAAGAGAGAGTTAGAGAAAGCTCTTAGGGCTAACGGAATCAAGGGATATTGGGAGAAAGCAGGAACGGGGTACTGATTCTGAATGATCAGCCATGGCTCTTCAGTCTGAGGCTGAGTACTGCCCCGAAACATCGTTTGAGCAAGCCCTCTACAGACGCTGCCTGACCCGCTGAGTCCCTCCAGCACATAATTACCAGGTGGTTCCCCTGGGTTGTGGTGAAGGCAGAGCTTGCGGCTACTCACCTGCACGCCATTCAGCGAAGCAACGCCCATGTACAGAAACACGCCGTAGAGAACCGGCATCGGGATGAACTGGAAGCAACAGAGAAGTCAGTGAGACACGGGGAGTGTTCAGACACGCCAGTCCAGCCCCTGGACCTCTGGCCACGAATGAGCACAACTACACAGGTCTCTGAAGGTGGCGTCACAGGTCACAGAGCCACACAGCGTGGAAACAAGCCCTTCGGCCCAACTTGCCCACACCGACCAACATGCCCCATCTACACTAGTCCCATCTGCCGGCGATCGGCCTAAATCCCCCTAAATCTGCCGCATCCATGTACCTGTCAAAATGACACTTAAAACATTATGATAGTCCCAGCCTCAACTACCTCCTCCAGCACCTCGTTCCATACACAACGCCACACTTTGTGTGAAAAGGTTGGACCTCAGTTTCCCCCCCTCATCTTAAACCTAGGTCCTCTGGTTCTCGATTCCTCTCCTTCCGCTTCTCGAACCCCCAAAGTATATCAGGAGGTCAAGAAGGCTTTCGGCTCATTGGCCTTCACCAGTCAGGGGATCAAGTATAGAAGTTGTGACATTCTGTTGCAGTTATGCAAGACATTGATGAGACAGCATTTGGAGTATTGGGTTCAGTTTTGGTCACCCTGCTGTAGACACAAAATGTAAACTTGAAACTTGAAATTCAACGGAAGGATGTAGCTTAGCTGGAAAGAGTGCAGAGAAGATTTACAAGGATGGTACCAGGACCATCGATAGGGCAAGGACAAAAAGTGCTGGAGTAACTCAGCGGGTCAGGCAGCATCTCTGGAGAACATGGACACAGAGTGCTGGAGTAATTCAGCGGGTCAGGCAGCATCTGTGGAGAACATGGACACAGAGTGCTGGAGTAACTCAGCGGGTCAGGCAGCATCTGTGGAGAACATGGATAGATGCGCTTTGGGTTGAGACACTTTTTCGGACTGGGGAGAGGTTGGACAGGTTGGGACTGAGAGGTGATTGTATAGAGATGTATAAAACATGATGGGCATAGATAAGGTTAAGGCACAGAATCTAGTACACAGGGTAGGGGAATCAGAGGACATAGAGTTAACGTGAGAGGGGAAAGAGTTGATGGTGGGTGTATGGAACGAGCTGCCAAAAGATATAGTTGAGACAGGTAACCTGAAAACATTTAAAAGGCATTATGACTGGTACATGGATAGGGCAGGTTTAGAGGGATACGGGCCAAACGCAAGCAGATGGGGCCAGCGTAGATGGGGGATCTTGGTCGGCATGGACGAGTTGTGCCGAAGGGCCTGTTTCCGTGCTGCATGATCCTGTGATCCATCCCTCAGGGTCGTGGAGTTACACAGACAGCCCCCCCCCCCCCCCCCCCCCCCCCTCTGATCACACACTGTTCTAGCGCTTGTCGAGGGACACAGAGTCACGTAGCTGTTCCCTGAACACTCTGACCCACCAACCTGACACTAAATGCCCCACTGTGATATCCGGGGGGGGGGGGGGGGGGGTCTCCAAATATCATGCAGCACCAGCTCACGGTGCCCACAAGGAGGCAGGAGTGAGCTGTAGCGTTGCAACATGGTGGACAGGTGGCAGTCCACAGTGTGAAGATTGACACAAAAAGCTGGAGTAACTCAGCGGGACAGGCAGCATCTCTGGAGAGAAGGAATGGGTGACGTTTCGGGTCGAGACCCTTCTTCAGGCTGGTTGGGGAGAAGGGAAAAGAGAGATATAGACGGTGATGTGTAGAGATAAAGAACAATGAATGAAAGATATGTAAAAAAGTAACGATGATGAAGGAAGCTGTTTGTTGGGTGAAAATGAGAAGCTGGTGCGACTTGGGTGGGGGAGGGATAGAGAGAGAGGGAATGCCGGGGCTACCTGAAGTGAGAGAAATCAATATTCATACCACTGGGCTGTAAGTTGCCCAAGCGAAATATGAGATGCTGTTCCTCCAATTTGCGTTTAGCCTCACTCTGACAATGGAGGAGACCGAGGACAGAAAGGTCTGTGTAGGAATGGGAAGGAGAATTAAAGTGTTTAGCAACCGGGAGATCAGGTTGGTTCAGGCAGGCTGAGCGAAGGTATTCAGCGAAGCGATCGCCCAGTCTGCGTTTGGTCTCGCTGATGTATAAAAGGCCACATCTTGAACAACGGATACAGTAGATGAGGTTGGAGGAGGTGCAAGTGAACTTCTGCCTAACCTGAAAGGACTGTCGAGGGAGGAGATATAGGGACAGGCGTTGCATCTTCTGCAGTTGCAGAGGAAGTTACCTGGGGAGGGGGTGGTTTGGGTGGGAAGGGATGAGTTAACCAGGAAGTTACGGAGGGAATGGTCTCTGCGGAAGGTGGAAAGTGTGGAGATGGGAAAATGTAACTAGTGGTGGGATCCTGTTGGAGGTGGCGAAAATGTCGGATGATTATGTGTTGTATGCGACAGCTGATGAAGTGGAAGGTGAGCACTTGGGAGACTGTCTCTGTTGCGACTAGGGGGAGGGGGAGCAAGGGTAGAGCTGCAGAGTACTGAGGAGACATGAGTGAGAGCCTCAACTATGATGGGAGAGGGGAACCCCCGTTCCCTAAAGAATGAGGACCTCGGATGTTCTAGTATGGAACACCTCATCTTGGGCGCAGATGCGGCGTAGACGGTTCACAGTGTATGTGTGTGTTAGTCTGTGTGAGAGTGTGGGTGTTTAAGTATGTGAGTGTGTGAGTGTGCCAACGTGTATATGAGGGTGTGTGTGTGTATACGAGAGTATGTGTGTATGAGTGTGTGTGGGTGTGGTAGTGTGTATATGAGCGTGTGTATATGAGCGTGTGTGTGTGTGTGGTAGTATGTGTGCTCGTGTGTGTATACAAATGTGTGTGGGGTAGCGTGTGTACACGAGTGTGTGTGTATATGAATGTGTGTGTGTGTGTATGTGGTAGTGTGTGTGTGCGTGTGTGTATACGAGTGTGTATGTGTGTGGTAGTGTGTGTGTGTGGTAATATGTGTGTGTGTATGTGTGTGTATGTGTGTGTGGCTATGTGTGTGTGTGTGGTTGTGTGTGTGCGAGTGTGCGTGTGTGTGCGTGCACGTGTGTGTGTGTGCGCGTGGTTATGTGTGTGAGTGTGCGTGAGTTTGTGTGTGTATATGTGTGTGGGTGCGTGTGTATACGAGGGTGTGTGCATGTTTGTACGTGTGTGTATGTGGTTATGTGAGTGAGTGTGTGTGCACGTGTGCATGTTGTACATGTGTGTGTGTGTGCGTGTGGGCGTGTGTGTTGTGATGGATGGCCAGTGTTCACCAGCCGGCGGAGGTAGGAGAGAGAGGGGAGAGGGGGAGAGGGGGAGAGGGGGAGAGGGGGAGAGGGGGAGAGGGGGAGAGGGGAGAGAGGACAGAAGGACAGAGACAGAGAGACAGAGGACAGAGACAGGAGAGAGAGACAGAGAGACGAGAGAGAGCGGGCGAGGCACAGGCGATGGTTAATACTTGCTGGAGAGCGGTACCTTGAGGATGGGTGCCATGAAGACAGATGCTCCAGTCAGAATGAAGACAATGATGCCAGTCACACGCTGTTCCCTGGAAACAGACCAAAAAACAGGATGAGCGGACTCAAATACGCTGACATTACAAAGCAGAATCAACAACCACAGCCTGCCTGCCTGCCTGCCTGCCGGGTTCACCAAGCTTAAGGAATTAGCTACAGTATGTTGCCGACAACTCTATCGAATTTCTACAGGTCATCACAAAAACCAAACTCCCATTGACTCCATTTATACCTCACGCTGCCTCGGCAAGGCCCACAGCATAATCAAGGACCAGTCTCACCCCGGTCACTCCCTCTTCTCCCCTCTCCCATCGGGCAAGAGGTACAGAAGTATGAAAACGCACACCTCCATATTCAGGGACATTTTCCTCCCAGCTGTTATCAGGCAACTGACACATCCTACCACCAAGTAGAGAGCGGTCCTGATCTCCCATCTACCTCATTGGAGACCCTTGGTCTATCTTTAATCAGACTTTACTGGACTTTATCTTGCACTGAACGTTATTCCCCTTATCCTGTATCTGTACACTGTGGACGACTCGATTGTAATCATCTTGATTGCACTTTTCTTTGGACAACACACAACAAAAAGCTTTTCACTGTACCTCAGTACAGGTGACAAAAATAAACAAAACTGAACACTAATGGTAGAGAGGACATTGATTGGTTGGACCATGGGCTGCTTCAGTAACTCAAACGCCCAGGAATGAAGATCGCAGAGAGAGGTGGACACTGCCTGGTCCACCGTGGGTACTCACCTCCCTACTCTGTGACAACCCCCTCCGCTCACCAGACAGTCTCTAACAGAACAGCACAGCCTGGGAGATCAATAACCTTCCTGTAGCAAAGTCTCACCAATGTTCTGTGAATGATCACACATTCACACTAGTTCTATGTTATCCCACCTTCTCATCCACTCCCTACACACGAGGGGCAATTCATGTTCATATGTTCTAGGAACCAAATTAGGCCATTCGGCCCATCAAGTCATGGCTGATCGATCTCTCCCGCTCAACCCCATTCTCCTGCCTTCTCCCCATAACCTCTGACACCTGTACCAATCAAGAATCTATCTATCTCTGTCTTAAATATATCCAATGACTTGGCCTCCACATCCGACTGTGGCAAAGAATTCCACAGATTCACCACCCTCTGGTTAAAGAAATTCCTCCTCATCCCCATTCTAAAGGTACATCCTTTTATTCTGAGGCTGTGCCCTCTGGTCCTAGACTGTCCCAACAGTGGAAACATCCTCTCCACACCCACTCTATCCAAGCCTTTCACTATTCGGAAAGTTTCAATGAGGTCCCCCCTCATCTTTCCAAACTTCAGCAAATACAGGCCCAGTGCCGTCAATCATTCATCACACGTTCACACTAGTTCTACGTATCCCACTTTCACATCCATTCTCTACACACTAGGGGAGCAATTTACAGAGGGCCAATTAACCAACAACCCCCCACGTCTTTGGGATGTGGGAGGAAACCGGAGCACCCGGAGAAAACCCACGCGGTCTCAGGCCTCCAGTCCAAAAAACAACCTTTCACCATCACTTTCTGCTTCCTTCCATGAAGCCAATTTTTTATCCATTCAGCTATCTCTCCCTGGATCCCATGCGATCTAACCTTCCAGAGCAGCCCACCAAGGGCACCTTATCATATGCTAACATTCTGGCAACATCTTCATAAATTTGTCTATGCACATGCAATGCATCTACAAACAGGTTTTTATTAAATCAAAGATCAAAAGACATAGGAGCAAAATTAGGCCATTCAGCCCATCACGTCTACTCCGCCATTCAATCATGGCTGATCTATCTCTCCCACCTAACCGCATTCTCGTGCCTTGTCCCTGCAACCATTGACACCCTAACTAACCAAGAACAATCTCTGCCTAAAAAACACTGATTGACTTGGCCTGCACAGCTGTCTGTGGCAATGAATTCCACAGATTCACCACCCTCTGGCTAAACAATTTCCTCCTCATCTCCACTTTGAAGACACATCCTTTTATTCGGAGGCTGTGCTCTCTGTTTCTAGACTCTCCCATTAGTGAATGTTTTAATGAGGTCCGGAGGTCCTTCTAAACTCCAGCGAGTATGGGTCCAATGCCGTCAAACCCCTGCACCTGCACCTCACCATACTAATCCAGATGATAATAAACTCACCGGGGCTTGGCTTGTGTCCTAACGTACTAATAAGCAACTGCAGATGCTGGTTTGCACCAAAGATTGACACACAGTGCTGGAGTAACTCAGTGGGCCAGGCAGCATCTCTGGAGACATGACACAGAGTGGGTACTCAGTGGGCAGGCAGCATCTCTGGAGAACATGGACACAGAGTGCTGGAGTAACTGAGCGGATCAAGCAGCATCTCTGGTGAACATGGATAGGAGATGATTTGGGTCAGGACCCATCTCTAGACAGTTTGTGGGGGGTGAGATGAGGCACTGCAAACTCCCCCCTGTCCTCGCTCCTCCCCCCTTGTCCCCCTTCCTCCACTAACAGCGAGTCAACCAGTTCCACAGTTCACAACGATGTATCTCCCTTGGGATCACACCGTCCCTAACCAACAATCAGCTTTCAGGGAACCCCCCTGCCTGGGGTCATTAGTTGCCGGCCCTTATTTGCCCCGGTCTTTTCTTGCCTCCAGTTACACCCCCCCAGAAACAGTCTGAAGAAGGGTCCCGACTCGAAACATCACGTATCCATGTTCTCCAGCGATGCTACCTGACCTAAGATAAACACACAAAGCTGGAGTAACTCAGAGGGTCAGACGGCATCTCTATAGTAAAGGAATAGGCGACATTTCTGGTCGAGACCCTTCTTCAGAGGTCTCAACCCAAAGCATCACTAATTCCTTCTGTCCAGAAATGCTGTCTGACCCGCTGAGATACTCCAGCTTTTTGTGTCTATCTTCGGTGTAAACCAGCATCTGCAGTTTTTTCAAAGCTGTCTGACCTCCTGCGTCACTCCAGCACGTTGTGTCTATGTTTGGCTTGTGTCCTCCTATGTCCTGGTTGGGAGTTAGTGACAGTCAGATCTTTGGATCTAAAACTTTAGTAATGCAGCGCAGAAACAGGCCCTTCGGCCCACCGAGTCTGTGCCGACCAGCGATCACTCCAGTACACTAGCACTATCCTACACACTAGGAACCATTTACAATTTACAGAAGCCAATTAGCCTACAAAGATGCACGTCTTTGGAGTGTGGGAGGAAACCGGAGCACCCGGAGAAAACCCGCGCAGGTCACGGGGAGAATGTACAAACTCCGTATAGACGGCACCCGTAGTCAGGATGGAAGCCGGTTCTCTGGTGCTGTGAGGCAGCAACTCTACCGCTACGCCACCGTGCTGCCTGTCATTATACACTTGCGCCCCTCGCTCGCCGCTCAGCGCAGGTGGAGGCTGACTCTACCTGACCCCCAGGAACTTGGGTAGCTCTCCGGGTGCTGATGTCTCCGTCTCCATCTTCAAGCTGTCGATGTGGGCGATGGAGATCACGGTAGCTGCCACGTACCAGGGCAGGCCCATGAATGAGCACAGGACCATCAGGATGGCCACCAAGAACAGATCCAGGTGGTAGCCCGCACCTTTCTGCAAGACAAACAGACACAACAGGCTATGAGGAAGGGTCCCAACCCAAAACCTGCCTCAGTCATATTAGCCAAAGACGGACACAAAAAACTGCAGTCACTCAACGGGTCAAGCAGCGAGCGTCTCTGGAGAACATGGACACTGAGTGCTGGAGTAACTCAGCGGGTCAGGCAGCATCTCTGGAGAACATGGACACAGAGTGCTGGAGTAACTCAGCGGGTCAGGCAGCATCTCTGGAGAACATGGACAAGGTGACATTGCGGGTCGACACCCTTCAGAACAGGGAGAGGTTGGATTGTTTCCTCTGGAACACCATAGTAATATATAAAATTATGAGAGGCGTAGATGGGGTAGACAGTCAGAACCTTCTTCTAAGTGATTAAAAAAAACTAAAATGAGTGAATATAGCTTTAAGGTGAGTGGGGGGAAGTTTAAAGGAGATATTTTACACAGAAGGTGGTGGGGGCCTGCAATGCGCTGCCGGGGGTGGTCGTGGAGGCAGATACCATAGTGGTGTTTAAGAGACTCTTATATGTGCAGGGAATGGAGGGATGTGGATCATGTGCAGGCAGAGGAGATTAGTTTAACTGGGCATCATGTTCAGCACGGACATCGTGGGCCGAAGGGCCTGTTCCTGTGCGGTACTGCTCTATGTTCTAAGGTTTGGTAGAAAGGTGCACACAAGAGGGATGTCAAGGTATTTGGAATGGTTCATCAATGGTGGTTCATCTTCATCATGGAGCCACGATCTTTAGTTTAGTTTATTGTCACATGCACCGAGGTACAGTGAAAAGCATTTATGTTGCATGCTATCCAGTCAGCGGAAAGACTGTACATGATTATAATCAAGACGTCCACAGTGTACAGAAACAGGATAAAGGGGATAATGTTTAGTGTCGGATAAAGTCGCTGTGGCAGGAATCTGTTTCAAGAAGTTGGAAGAGATGGTAAGTTGGAGAGACGAGAGACTTGTGAACGGTCCAGAATCGCAGCTCATCACAGAGCCAGGCCACTACCAGATTGGGTATACATGGTCAGGTGAGGACGGCAACAGGAAGGACCAGTTCCTGCCTCCTGCACTCACTCACAGTCACAGCAGCTGATGTCTCACCTGGAACAGACCTGACCCCAGCAGATTCACCAACTGTGCAGGATACAGACACAGCACGCAGCCAACCCACCACCGCACAACATGCTTTGTGCCAGAGCTCTTGTGAATACAGGAGCTTCATCTGAAACAATCACATTTAGTTATGGGTGGAAACAAAAATGCTGGAAAAACTCAGCGGGTGAGGCAGCATCTATGGAGAAGGGTCTCGACCCGTAACGTCACCCATTCCTTCTCTCCAGAGATGCTGCCTGTTCCGCTGAGTTACTCCAGCACTTTGTGTCTATCTTTGGTGTAAACCAGCATCTGCAGTTCCCTCCTGCACATGCTAGTTTTATCACAGTACCTGTTTATCCGGGTGTGATCTCAGAAAGTCCTCCAGCAGCTTATTCTGGGCACTGATTTCAACATTGCTGTACCTTCCTCACCCTTGACTCCCGCCCATTAGCGGGGAGATTCCCGGGCTGTCACACCCCTTGAGAGGGACTTTGCCTGATCCTGTTGAGTAGAATACTTTGTTCTCTTCCATTTCTCATGAATTCTCCACACTCCCAGGCAGAGTCAAGCCATCCTTGAGATCTCTAGTGACAGCCTGCAGATTTGGCCCCAGTCCTGGTGTCACATGCAGCGGGAGCTGGCAGCCAACAACAGCCCAGGAAAGCTTCACACAGATCAGTGGCTCTGAAAGAACGTGATAGTGGATGAAGGCCGGTCAACAACAGGGAAGTGGGGTAGAGTAAAGAGCGTTCACGTCGATCGCGGCCCTGTTTCCACCAATCTTTCCACCACCACGCACAAGAAGCGACAATACAGACACTATTGTATGCAGATGCCGAGAAGTGTGTTCAGCTTTGGCTGAACAACTTCTAATCTTGTGTGTGGACTCGTATAAGAAGAAGCACAAAAGGAAGTAAGGGAGCCTGTCAGAGCCAGGCTGATGGTTGTGTAGACCTCCATTGTGTAGTTTTGGTCTCCCCATTATGGACATAGAGGTTGGCACGGTGGTAAGAGTTGCTGCCTTACAGCGCTAGAGACCTGGGTCCCATCCTGACCACAGGTGCTGACCCCATGCTGCCCCCATTACCAGGCTATACCCTGTGGTCATGTGTTGCATTTAAGTGTTCCACTCCTTGGAATTTAAGGAGTGACATTGTCCAAGTTTTCCGACAGGTGAAGGAGTTCATGGTGTTGGCAGAAGGAACTATTCTCAGTGTTTGTCTGGAACACTCAACCCACAGCTCAGTTTACTTTAGTTTACTTTAGAGATGCAACCCGGGAACACTGATTCCGCGCCGACAGGCGATCCCCGCACATTAACACTATCCTACACACTAGGGGCAATTTACAATTCCACACAAGCCAATTGACCTACGAGTGTGGGAGAAAACCGGAGCACCCGGATGAAAACCACGTGGTCCCTTTCCAATCAACTTTAGCCAGCTCCTCACTCATGCCTCTGTAGGCACCTTTACTCAACAGTAATTCCGACACATCTGATTTCATCTTCTCTTTCTCAAACTGCAGGTTGAATCTTAGCATATTGTGGTCACTACCTCCTGAGAGTTCCTTTACCTAAAGCTCCCAAATCAAATCTGGTTCATGACACAATACCAAATCCAGAATTGCCTTTTCCCTGGTAGGTTCAACTATAAGCTGCTCTCAGAAGCCATCTCGTAGGAACTCTAAAAATTCCCTCTCTTGGGGTCCAGTACCAATCTGATTTCCCCAGTCTATCTGCATATTGAAATGCCCCATAACCACAGTAAAATTGCCTTTCTTACATGCCAACTGTATCTCCTGATGTAACTTGCGCCCTACTTGCTGGCTACTGTTTGGAGGCCTGTAAATAACTCCCTTCAGGGTGTTTTTACCAATGGGCGGAAATCCTGGGGGGGGGGGGGGAAGCTAAAATCTCACCTTTTCGTAAGACAGTGGGGGTGTCACTGTTAAGTTTCTATTAACACCGTATTAACACGATGTGTCACCAATTGTGTTTTGACCTCCCAAAGCTGTCTGATGTGAGTACAATTACCATTTGAACTAATTTGATGTATTAGTGGATGGGAAAGATTTAAAAGGGTCAGGTAACTAAGGAATCGGTCGAATGAGTTTCCTGGCTGGCTTGCAGGTAAGTCCCTCACTCACGTTATTTAGTATGTTTTTCCCATCTCTCTCTTTCTCCTCCTTCCAAGGTTGGTTCTTCTGTTTGCCTTTATTTGCTTCAGTTTTATTTGTTTAAGTGTTATTTATCACAGCTATTGTAGCTTTTGAAAGATTCAAGCAAGTATCAGAAGCTTTCTAAGTGCTAAATCAGCCCATTCGCGAGGCCTTTCACCGCCTGGCGCGGCCTAAAATCAAATTGCTACATCGAGGCGATCGAAGCTCCCGATGTTGAAGCCCCCCGCGGCTGATGTTAAGCTGCGCCGGGTGACGAAAGGCCCCGCGAACGGGTCGATTCAAGCCCCATGATTTGTGGCGGACGAAGCAGCTGTTGCAGGAGTTCGGAGTCGGTCACCAACCAGGTCAGCTCCCGATGTTACTGTCCACAGGGCCTACGGTCAAAGCCTCCAAAGCCTCGCGTGTGTGTGTGCACGTGGCCGCCAAGGAATTATCCCCCCCCCCCACCCCCATGTTTTGACAGTGATTTCCACCCCTGTGTTTACCCTTGCAATTTCTTAACTCTACCCGCAAGGATTCTACATCTTCTGATCCATGTTCTCCAGAGATGCTGCCTGACCCGCTGAGGTACTCCAGCACTTCGTGTCCATGTTCTCAAGAAATGCTGCCTGACCCGCTGAGTTACTCCGGCATTCTGTGTGTATCTTTGATGTTGGCTACTTTCCCGAGGCAGCGTGAAGTGTAGATGGAGTTGATGGGAGGGTCTGGTCTGCATCCATAACTCACTGCAATTTCTTGTCGAGATTGTTCCACACATTATTGGTGGCTGGGCTTGACTGAATGAGCCATTTTACGATCAATGCAGAGTGGAGCAGGATTAGCAACTCAATATGAGTTTTATATATGAGGAAAAGAGGGGGAATTGGAGGGCAATGGAAGCTGTGGAATAGGCAGAAAGCTGACACCATGCTGGGGGTGAAGTTGGATTTCTGGGAGGTGGTCTTGGAGATGAGGATGCTCCTCAAACTGCAGAGCATCCTGGACAATACTGTTCACCCCCTCCATGACATACTGGTGAACCTGAGGAGTATCTTCAGCAACAAATGAAGAGAGACTGGATAGACTCGGCTTATACTCGCTAGAATTTAGGAGATTGAGGGGGGATCTTATAGAAACTTACAAAATTCTTAAGGGGTTGGACAGGCTAGATGCAGGAAGATTATTCCCGATGTTGGGGAAGTCCAGGACAAGTGGTCCCAGTTTAAGGATAAGGGGGAAATCCTTTAAGACCGAGATGAGAAAAACATTTTTCACACAGAGAGTGGTGAATCTCTGGAACTCTCTGCCACAGAGGGTAGTTGAGGCCAGTTCATTGGCTATATTTAAGAGGGAGTTAGATGTGGCCCTTGTGGCTAAAGGAATCAGGGGGTATGGAGAGAAGGCAGGTACGGGATACCGAGTTGGATGATCAGCCATGATCATATTGAATGGCGGTGCAGGCTCGAAGTGCCGAATGGCCTACTCCTGCACCTATTTTCTATGTATCTATGTATTCTTGTTCTCGGGGACTTGTTGTTTGGAAGTCATACTCCTGCCTTTTATCCAACAGCAATCTCCCCAGTTGTTCTGGGTTACGCAGCCACCTCCCCGGTGACCTCACTGTTCCAGAGCCAAGGCTGAAGTGTTTAAAGTGGGCTTGTACTTTGGGAGTTTTGCACTGTAGCGTGGAGCAGTCCTAGGATGGTGGGACTGTCATATGCTGAGAGAATGGAGCGGCTGGGCATGCATACTCTGGAATTTAGAAGGATGAGAGGGTATCTTATTGAAACATATAAGATTATTAAGAGTTTGGATACGCTAGAGGCAGGAAACATGTTCCCGATGTTGGGGGAGTCCAGAACCAGAGGCTACAGTTTAAGAATAAGGGGTAGCCATTTAAAACGGAGACGAGGAAACACTTTTACACACAGAGAGTTGTGAGTCTGTGGAATTCTCTGCCTCAGAGGGCGGTGGAGGCCGGTTTTCTGGAAACTTTCAAGAGAGTGCTAGATAGGGCTCTTATAGATAGCGGAGTCAGGGGATATGGGGAGAAGGCAGGAATGGGGTACTGATTGGGGATGATCAGCCATGATCACATTGAATGGCGGTGCTGGCTCGAAGGGCCGAATGGCCTTCTCCTGCACCTATTGTCTGTTGTCTATTGAGTCGTATGTGGGAGAGGGACGCTGGAGGGAGGGAAGGTTTATCAAAGAAAAATACATCAAAGATGAGCCTCTGGGAGAGGTTGGGCAGGGTAGGACTGTATTGCTTGGAGGGCAGGAGGATGAGGGGTGATCTTACAGAGGTGTATAAAATCACAAGGGGAATGGACATGGTGAATGTGCAGTATTTTTTACCCCAGCAACATAGAACAGCATGGAGCAGTACAGTGTGGAGGAAGGAACTGCAGATGCTGGTTTATACCGAAGATACACACAAAGTGCTGGAGTAACTCAGCAGGTCAGGCAACATCTCTGTAGAATATGGACACAGAGTGCTGGAGTAACTCAGCGGGTCAGGCAGCATCTCTGGAGAACATCGACAGACATCTGACCGACTGAGTTACTCCAGCACTTTGTGTCCATCTTCGGTATTGAACTGTACATCACATAAAGAAGAAGAACAACTGCTCCATTTACATAGGGAGGGTCTTGACCCAAAACATCAGCTGTTCATTCCCTCCACAGACACATAGGTTCTCGAAAGTCCCGAAAGTCCCCTTTAAACGTCCTCTGCAAAATGTACCTATTGTGTAGAGAGTGGATAAGAATGTGGGAAAACATAGAACTAGTGTGAAGGGCTGATCGATCCCACTCTCTCATCCACTACCTACACACTAGGGGTAATCTACAGAGGGGAAAATTAACCTACAACGCCGCACATCATTGAGATGTGGGAGGAAACCTGGGCACCTGGAGAAAACCCACGCCGTCCACATGGGAGAACATGCGAACTCCACACCAAGGTCAGGATTGGTCTCTGATGCTGCGAGGCAGCAGCTCTACTGCTACACTACCGTGCAGACCACTATGTGTGGAGACCGTCACTCTTCCATCCTCACCACCCCGGGACAGATGACATATGTCGAGCGTTTGACGGCACTGGGCCTGTACTCGCTGGAGTTTAGAAGGATGAGGGGCGGCCTCATTGAGACTTAGCGAATAGTGAGAGGCCTGGATAGAGTGGATGTGGAGAGGATGTTTCCAATAGTGGGAGAGTCCAGGACTAGAGGCCATAGCCTCAGAAATAAAGGACGTTCTTATAGCAAGGAAATGATGAGGAATTTCTTTCAGAGGGTGGTGAATCTGTGGAATTCTTTGCCACAGAAGGCTGTGGAGGCCAAGGCAGTGGATATTTTTAAGGCAGAGATAGATAGATTTTTGATTAGTACGGGTGTCAGAGGTTACGGGGAGAAGGCAGGGGAATGGGGTTAGGAGGGAGAGATAAATCAGCCATGATTGAATGGTGGAGTAAGCTTGATGGGCCAAAAGGCCTAAATCTATTCCTATCACTAATGACCTTATGACCATATGACCCACAGACACGTGAGGCTGACCTTCAGTTTGTGCTCCTTCCTGTTGACGATGACGGCGGTGACCTGCTGGTCCATGAAGACGAGGATGGTGATGAGGAGGGCAGGAAGGCCAGCCGCCAGGCACACCCACCACGGGTTGCCCCCAAATGGCGGCACAAACCACCCTCGCTTTGGGCTCGTTGGCTGCGGGGAGGAAGAAGCAATTAGCAAGATGAATCAGTCAACAAACAAGACAAAAATAACTTTGAGAAGTTACGAGAACTGCAGATGCTGCTTTACAAAAAAAACACAAATAGATCAGTTTACCACTCGGCATCATGTTCAGCACAGGCATCGCGGGCCGAAGGGCCTGTTCCTATGCTGTAATGTTCTATGTGTTGGAAGGAACTGCAGATGCTGGTTTACACTGAAATGGACACAAGCTGCTGCAGTAACTCAGTAACAGGCAGCATCTCTGGAGAGAAGGAATGGGTGACGTTTCGGGTCGAGACCCTTCTTATCCATATCGCTCTATTTGTGTGGTCTTTTCTTCAGACTGGTTGTGGTGGGGGTGGGGGGAGAGAGCTGGGAGACTGGAGGAGCAGGACATAGCCCGGCGAGTGATAGGTGGATACACATGAAGGGAGGCAGTTATGATTAGACAAAGGCCAGAAATGAAAAATGGTCTGAATAGGGGTCCCAATGAATCTGTGGAATTCATTGCCACAGACAGTGGTGGAGGCCAAGTCATTAGGTGTTTGTAAAGCGGTTCTTGATTAGGAAGATTGTGAAAGGTTTTGGGGAGAAGGCAGAAGAACGGGTTTGAGAGGGAAAGATAGATCATCCATGATTGAATGGCGGAGTAGACTCAATGGGCCGAATGGCTTAAATATGCTCCTATGTCTCAGGCTTTTATGAATAGTGACTCTGCAGTAAGTATCACGTTAAAATTATGGCATCAGGCGAGAAATGATTCAGAGTGTTTTAATGAGGATGTTGGCAGGACTCGAGGGTCTGAGCTACAGGGAGAGGTTGAGCACAGGAGGATAAGGGGAGATCTTATAGAGGTGTATAAAGTCATGAAGGGAATAGAACGGGTAGATGCACAGTCACTTGCCCAGAGTAGGGGATTGAGAACCAGAGGACATTGTTTAAGGTGAAAGGGAAAATATTTAATAGATCCCACAGGGGCAACTTTTTTTACACAGAGGGTGGTGGGTGTATGGAATGAGCTGCCGGAGGAGATGGTTGAGGAAGGGAATGGAACAAGACTTAAGAGACATTTGGACATTTTAAGAGAATATGTTTAGAGGGATAAGGGCAAAACGTGGGTAGGTGGGACTAGTGTAGATGGGGCATGTTGGTGGGTGTGGGCAAGTTGGGCTGAAGGGCCTGTTTCCGTTCTGTATGACTCCATGACACTGGGAAGATACGGAGGGGCACCGGATACACTCACCTTGAACTCGCTTGGCACGATTAGCTTTGGTGTGTCCACTCCAACCAGGGCATCCAGTCCACAGAAGATCAGAATGGCCAGGATGATGGCAAAGTCACTGATGAGCTTTCGGATCTGCAGCGGAAGAATGGAGTGGTGGGGAAGTGGAGGGGGGAGAGTGGAGGGGCGGGGAGGGAGAGGGGGGAGATGGGACGGGCGGGGTGGGGGAGGGGGTGTTGGGGGACAGGGTGGAGGAGGAGGGGAGAGGGGGGAGTGGAGGGGGAGGGTGAGAGGGGAAGGGCAGGGAGAGAGAGGGGGAGGGGCAGGGAGGGGGAAGAGGGGTGGGGTGGGGGAGGGGGGGAGAGGGGAGGGTTGGGGATGGGGGAGGGGTGGAGGGGCGGGGAGGGGGAAACACAAGGAGGGAGGTTAACACAAGCAGTACTGAGTGATCAGGGATCACCACATCAGAAGGTTTGACCCTTCCATTGACTCCATCTACACTTCACGCTGCCTTGACATGGCCAGCAGCATAATCAAGGACCAGTCTCACCCCGGTCACTCCCTTTTCTCCCTTCTCCTATCAGGCAAGAAGTACAGAAGTGTGAAAACACACACTTCCAGATTCAGGGACAGTTTCTTCCCAGCTGTTATCAGGCAACTGAACCATCCTATCACCAACTAGAGCGCAGTCCTGATCTCCCATTGGAGACCCTCGGACTATCTTTAATCAAACTTTACTGGACTTTATCTTGCACTAAACGTTATTCCCTTTATCTTGTAACTGTACAGTGTGGATGGCTTGATTGTAATCATGAATAATCTTTCTGCTGACTGGATGCCGTTCTGATATTAAGACCTTAGAGAAACAGGCCCTTGGGCCCGAGTCCACGCCAACCACTGATCACCCATAAACTCGCACCATCCTACACACAAAGGACAATTCACAATTTACAGAAGCCAATTAACCTACCAACCTGCACGTCTTTGTGGGAAGACGTGTTTAAACGTTTTATGTGTTTAACTTTAACCTAAACAGCCCTAGACATCAAGCGCTGATCACTTACCCTGGTTGGGAAGAAGGGGCTGGTTTTGAAGTTCTTCAGGGTCATGGAACAGGTGTAGGTGCCGAGGAAGAGGATGAAGGACATGAGGGTAACGTCTGGGACAAAGTGGCAGCTTGCACCCACCATGCGGCCCCCGTACTTCACGCATTGCTTCTTGGACAGCGATGACCAGTCAAAGCTCGTGTTCTACACACAGAGGAAACACAATCACTGTTAGAGTCAGGACAGTCATCCTAATCATTTCATAAGTTCTAGGAGCAGAATTAGGCCATTCGGCCCATCGAGTCAACTCCGCCATTCAATCATGGCTGATTCTGAACCCCATTCTCCTGCCTTCACCCCATAACCCTTCACCCCATCACCCGCACTAATCAAGAATATATCTATCTCTGCATTAAAAACATCAATTGACAGACTCCACAAACGTCTGTGGCAATGAATTCCACAGATTCATCACCCTGACTACAGAAATTCCTCCTCATCTCCTTCATAAAGGAACGTCCTTTAATTCTGAGGTTGTACCCTTTGATCCAAGATTCTCCCACTAGTCGAAACACATCTTCCCCATAATCATTCTATCCAGGCTTTAAATAAGGTTTCAATGAGGTGTCCCCTCATCCTTCTCAACTCAAGTCCAGGCCCATCCCTCTAAACTCGTCAGACACTCATCATAGGTTAACCCACTCATTCCTGGGATCATTCTCGTAAACCACCTCTGGGACCCTCTCCAGAGCCAGCACATCCTCACTCAGATATGGGGCACAAGACTGCTCACATTACTCCGAATGCGGCCTGACCAGCGCATAGAGCCTCAGCATTACATCCTCCTTACATTTAATATAGAATATAGAATGGTACAGCACAGCAAAAGGTCCATAGGCCCATAATACCCATGCCAACCTTGATGCCAAGCTAGTGTCATCCTGCAGTCCAACTGGTTGGCACGGTGGCACAGCAGTATCTCAGTGCCAGAGACCCGGGTTTGATCCTGACTAAGGATGCTGTCTGTACGGAGTTTGTACGTTCTGCCTGTGACCACGTGGGTTTCCACCCACACTCCAAAGACGTGCAGGTTTGTAAGTTAATTGTCTTTGGTGAAATTGTAAATTGTCCCTAGTGTGTGGGATAGTGCTAGTGTAGGGGGTGATCGCTGGTCGGCGCGGACATCGTGGGTCAAAGGGCCTGTTTCCACCCTGAACTCTAAACTAAAGTAAACTAGCCAAGAGTCAAGGGTTAAGGGTCAAGGGTATTTCATTGTCATATATACTGGCAACGGAACAATGAAATTTTTTCCTGCCTCAATTCAACAAGCCTATTTCACAATACAATACGGTACAATACAGTTTATTGTCATTTGCACTTCAAATGAAGTTCAAACGAAATTTGGTTTCTGCAGTCGTACAACAAGATAAGAACCAAGACACACACCAACACAATTTACACAAACATCCATCACAGTGAATCTCATCCTCACTGTGATGGAAGGCAAAGTCTTGTCTCTCCCCTGCTCTCCATTCTTCTCTCGATGTCGATGTCAAAGTCAACGCCCCCGGCAGGTGATAAAAAGTCCCGTGGCCATTAAGGCCGCACCGGGCGATGCAATGCCGCACTCCAGGTCTTGTCTCTCCCCTGCTCTCCATTCTTCTCTCGATGTCGATGTCAAAGTCAACGCCCCCCGTCAGGCCCTAGCAAGTCCCGCGGCCGTTAAAGCCGCACTGGGCGATGTAAGGCCCCGCTCCAGATCATTTTCAGCCCCGCAACTCGTGGCGGGAGAAGTTGCCGTTGCGGGAGCTCCGAAAAGCGGTCTCCCACCAAGGATCCCTGAGCTCCGGAGTCGGGTCGCAGCCGCGCGCCACCACAGCTCCTCCCGTTCGAACTCGGCCAGCTCCACGATGGTGGCCCTGCAGGCTCCACGACTGGAGCCCCCAGGTCGTTCCAGCTGGAGGCCGCTCCACGGTGCTAGGCCCCAACAACAACGGAGACCCGACAGGGAAAAGGTTGGGTCCCCCGCACAGGGAGGAGATTCAAAAGTCCCCCCCTCCCCCCCCGTCCCCGTCCCCGTTCCCGTCCCCGTCCCCCACACATACACATTTAAAACAATTTTTAATAAACATTACAAACTATAAACTATACGGGACAAAAAAAAACAGACGGACTGCAGAGGCTGCTGCAACGTCGGTCGCACCGCCCACACTTGACACAACACACAGATAAATCTGATCAATGATACAATAAATTAATATCCTCAAGACTAGGTAACCATTATAGTGCAAAACTGAAGTCCATAGTGCAGGCAAAGACACAGTCCAGGGAGGATCATGGTTGCTGAGGTTAATGTTGGCATTGTGTAGTGTTCACGAGCCTGATGGAAGATCGTCCATTGAAGCTTTGCACTTCTTAAACCTGTCTCCCTGACATTAGATTGTTTAAGAAGGAACTGCAGATGCTGGAAAATCGAAGGTAGACAAAAATGCTGGAGAAACTCAGTGGGTGAGGCAGCATCTATGGAGCGAAGGAAAGATGCTGCCCCACCCGCTGAGTTTCTCCAGCATCTTTGTCTCACTGACATTAGACATTGACCAACGTGGAAAATATCACCATTTCCGGCTGAAAGTTTATACATTTTCCCATTCCTCAGCAAAAGTACTTTCTGGTCAGAAAAGCTGATTTGCAACTTATACATGTCGTTGTCACATTGACCACAAAGTCACAACTTGGTGACTCGTCTCTCTCTCCCTCTGTCCCTCTATTCCAGCCCGGTCAAATGACACACATCACAAACCCAACCACAACATGTAGGCGGATCTCCTGATGCAATGCTGAGGAGTTGCTGCACCCCCACACACTCTCTGTAGGTGGAGTAAGATAGAACATAGAACAGTACAGCACAGGAACAGGCCCTTCAGCCCACAACGCCTGTGCTCACCAGGATGTTAAGCCACCTGGACCTCAAGTTTCGACTCAAGGAACTGCAGATGCTGGTTTGGACAAAAGGACATTGACTGCTGGAGGAACTCAGTGGATCAGACAGTATCTCCGGAGAAAAAGGACGGGTGGCATTTTGTGTGGGACCAAAATCCAGATTTCTCCAGAGAGGTTGCCTGACCCGTTGAGTGACTCCAGCACTGAGCATCTCTGTGGATGCTTAACGTTAAGTGACATTTCGGGCCGGGACGCTTCTTCAGGCTGATGTGAGGGTCCCATTTAGGGCGGCACGGTGGTGCAGTGGTAGAGTTGCTGCCTCACAACGGCAGAGATCTAGGTTCGATCATGACTACGGGGGCAGTCTGTGTGGATTTGTTAACGTTCTCCCACGTGACCACGTGGGTTTTTGTCCAGGAGCTTCGGATTCCTCCCACATCCCAAAGACGTGCTGGTTTGTAGGTTAATTGGCTTCTATAAATTGTAAATTGCCCCTAGCGTGTAAGGTAGTGCTTGTGTATGGGGTGATCACTGGTTGCCGTGGACTCGGTGGGCCGAAGAGCCTGTTTCCACTCTGTATTGTAAAGTCTCAAGTTTATTGGATGTTAGTGAGTATGGAGCGGATGAGAAAGTGGGATATACCCAATCACCCACTAGGTTGGTGAATTGGCTTCTGTAAATTGCCCCTAGGGTGTAGGATGCAAAATTGGGAAGGCATAGAACAAGTCTATGGACGATGTGGACTTGATGGGCCGAAGGGCCTGTTTCCTCACTGTACCTCTAAAAAAATGACATGAAATGTCACGTATCCATGTTCTCTGGAGGTGCTGCCTGATCTGCTGAGTTACTCCAGCACTCTATGTCTTTTCTTTTGTAAACCAGCATCTGCAGTTATAAACTCAGTTGCCTTGTGATGTAACAGACTACCATCTGACATGTCATGCCTTCATCGGTCGGGGCACTGAGTCAGGAAGTCACGCTGCAGCTCTACAAGACTTTGGTCGGACCGCATGTGGAGTATTGCGTGCAGTTCTGGTCGCCCCCATTGCAGGAAGGATGTGGGGCCTTTTGGAGAGGGTGCAGAGGAGGTTTACCAGAATGATGCCTGCATTAGAGGGTTTCAGCTACAGGGAGAGGCTGGACACACTGGATTGTTTTCCATGGATTGCCCACTGAGGAGATACCTGATAGAAGTGTATAAAATTATGAGAGGCAGTCAAAAGCTTTTTTCCAGGCTTGAAATATCAAATACTGAGGGCACAGCTTTAAGGTGAGAGGCGCAGGGCAAGTTATTTACACAGAGGGAGGTAGGTGCCTGGAACGCACTGCCAGATACGATAGTGGGTTTGAGAGACACGTGGATATGCAGTGAATGGTGGGATGTGGATTACGCGCAGGCAGAGGAGAGTTGGTCTTGCATCATGTTCGGCATCATTGTGGGCCAAAGGGCCTGTTCCTGTGCTGTATTGTTCTATGTTGTATGTCAGCGGTGAAGGGACTTTGCGCAAAGCACGTCCGGACCATCAGCTGCACCTGGCTTTCCCCAGCTCAGACCTCCAGGTGATAAGTAGGGTTGCCAATTGTCCCATATTAGCTGTGACATCCGGTATATTGGGCTAAAGTGGTTCGTCCCGTACGGTACCGCCCTTGTCCCGTATTTGACTGCTACTACTCAGGTCGAGGGGACTGTCGGGTCAGAGCGCCGCGTCCGGCCCCGCCTCACCCGTCCTGACGTAGTGCAGCCCATGGAGTGCAGTAGCAGCACCTCGCAAGTGGTCCCGTTGGTCGGCAGCCCGGCCAGCTGCCTGATCTTTGGACCTTCGCTTACCGCCGACACCACCACCCCTCCTTCTCATGGCCGATCATCGGTTCATGAGTTGGATGGGGCGCCGGACTTTGGCGCGACATCACGCGGCCCGGGCCAAAACTCCTCAGCTGGCCCGCCGGCTGGGCTTTGTGTGCAGTCCAGCACCCGGGCCAACTCATCATTCACCCAGCCACGGCCGAGTCAGTCAATGAATTGTCGTTGGTAATTTGTCCCTTATTTTGACCGTTTGTCCCTTATTTGGGGGTGAGAAAGTTGGCAACCCTAGTTATACTGTACTCTTCAATAACTTTCCTCACACCGAGGATGTGTGTATGGAACGTGCTGCCAGAGGAGAAAGCTGAGGCAGGTACTGTAACAACATTTAAAAGACACTTGTGTAGGAAGGAACTGCAGATGCTGGTTTACACCAAATTAGACACAAAATACTGGAAATTCCTTCTCTCCAGAGATGCTGCCTGTACCGTTCTAACAATCAACCATTCTACATTTCCTCATCAATGTCTGCTTTGATCTGTCGTTTTCACACCTTACCCTTCCATATCTCTGTGTCTCCCTCTCCCCTGACTCTCAGTCTGAAGAAGGGTCTCGACTCATACATTCCCTCCAGAGATGCTGCCTGAACCGTTTTGTGTCTATTTTCGGTGTAAACCAGCATTTGCAGTTCCTTCCCACACATTTTATCTGCCCCTGCCGCATTACTCCAGCATTTTGTGTCTATTTTAAAAGATACTTGGACAGGTACATGGACAGGTTTAGAGGGAAACAGGCCAAGTGGGGCTAGTGAGGATGGGGCATCTTGGCCATCATTGGGCCAAAGGGTCTGTTTTCACGCTGCATAACTCTGTGATTCTGTCATAGAAAGTGACAATCTTTCTTCCTATGGTTGGGGTATCATCAACAGGGAGGACATAGGTTTGTGCAAGGAAGTGTTTATCAGTTTGGTTGGTATCTGGAGCAATCTGCCCAAGGAGATGGTGCGGAGTTTAATTTAGAGATACAGCATGGAAACAGGCATTTCGCCCACCTGACCATCGATCACCTGTTCACACTGGTTGGATGTTAGCGCACATTCTCATCCTACACACTAGGGGCAATTTACAGAGGGGCGATTAACCGACAAACCCACACAGGGAGGAAACCCACCCTGTCACAGAAAGAATGTGAAAACATCACCCACACAGCACCAGAGGTCAGGATAGAACCCGGGTCCGTGGGGCTGTGAGACAGCAGCTCTACCCACTGCGCCACTGTTGTTTGAGGTGCGATGGTGGAATCAGATACAAGGAGGCTGAAAACCGTGACCTCCAGGTTCAAGAACAGCTTCCCAGCGACCATCGGTCTCTTGAACACCACACAACACTAACTGCAGCAACTATGAACTATGGGCGCAGTGTGCGCTACGATTTTGCATTATTATCTATCTATATTCTGCTCACCAGGTGGCGCCAGCAATGACTGCCTCGCCAACAGTCTGTCTCGTCCGTTCCTTTTTTGTTGTTTATATTAAGTGTTAAATGTATGTTTTACTGTTCTTTAGCTTGTTATATGTGGGGGGGGTGGGTTTAAATCGCTTACCTCGACGGAGATGTGATTTTATTCTATATCGTATCTCCGTCCGCACTGCGGCCTAACACCGAGGAGTTGTGGGCCTCTGTTGGAGACCCACTTCGGGAGCTCCAAACGCGGGAGCCTGCGGACTTTAACATCATGGAGCTCGTGGTCCCTGGATAGAGACCGCCTTCGGGAGCTCCAGGCCGCCCCGATGGCAGGAGCTTCGATCGCCCCAACGTGGGAGTTTCAATCGCCCTGATGCTGATGGTTCGACTGCCCCGACCGTGGGAGAATAAAGGGGGAAGAAGATTGGACTTTATTGCCTTCCATCACAGTGAGGAATCTGGGGAATCCGCTGTATTGAATGTTTATGTTCACTTTTATGTAGTTGTGCGTCTTGTTGCTTTTCTTAGTATGGCTTTATGTTAATTCGAATATCGAAAAATTGGTACACGTTACAATAAAAGACCTTGAACCTTTACAGGCCAATTAAGCTGCAGCAAGTAATAATTACATTAAAGGACATAGAGTGCTGGAGTAACTCAGCGGGTCAGGCAGCATCTCTGGAGAACATGGACACAGAGTGCTGGAGCAACTCAGCGGGTCAGGCAGCATAGGGTGGTCAAAAAGGCTTTTGGCACATTGGCCTGCATCAGCATGAGTATTGAGTATAGAAGTTGGGAGGTCATGTTCTGGGCACCATGTTATAGGAAAGATGTTGTCAAGCTGGAGAGGGTACAGAGAAGGTTTAGGAGGATGTTGCCAGGATTAGAAGGACTGAGCTAAAATAAAACAATTCCTCCAATTTGATGACCTCGAAAAGATCATCCACACATTTATCTCCTCCCTGCCTAGATTACTGCAACTCTCTTTACACTGGCATCAGCCAATCTTCCCTGTCCCGCCTGCAACTGGTCCAAAACGCCGCAGCGAGACTCCTGACGGGCACCCGAAAAAGGGACCACATCACCCCGATCCTGGCCTCTCTCCACTGGCTCCCTGTGCTGTTCCGTATACATTTCGAGACCCTCCTCTATGTCTACAAGGCCCTCAATGGGCTTGCCCCCTCCTACATTAAAAGTCTTCTCACCCACCACTCCACCTCCAGGCCCCTCAGATCGGCCGACTTGGGGTTGCTGAATATCCCGCGGTCTAGGCATAAGCTCCGCGGCGACCAGGCCTTTGCGGTTGCAGCCCCTAGACTGTGGAACAGCATCCCCCTCCCCATCAGAACTGCCCCCTCCATCGACTCCTTTAAGTCAAGACTAAAATCTTATCTATACTCCCAAGCCTTTCCTGAAGTCCACTGAGCGAGGGCTATATGTATATATGTATGTAGTTTGTTTGTTTATACTATTCTTATAACAAATGTAAAGCATTTTGGCCAACGAGAGTTGTTTATTTAAATGTGCTATATAAATAAATGTGACTTGACTTGACTTGAGCTATAGGGAGATGTTGAGTAGCCTGGGACTCAATTCCTTGGAGCACAGGAGGATGAGGGGTGATCTCATAGAGGTGTATACAATCAAGAGAGGAATAGATCGGGTAGATGCACAGAGTCTCCAGCCCAGAGTAGGGGAATCAAGGACCAGGTTTAATGTGAAGGGGAAGATTTAATAGGAATCTGAGGGGTACCTTTTCCACACAGAGGGTGGTGGGTGTATGGAACAAGCTGCCAGAGGAGGTAGTTGAGGCAGGGACTATCCCAACGTTTAAGAAACAGTTAGACAGGGACATGGATAGGATGGGCTTAGAGGGATATGGGCCAAAAATAAGCAGGAGGGACGAGTGTAGATTGGGCCTGATGGTTGGTGTGGGCAAGTTGGGCCGAAGGGCCTGTTTCCACACAGTATCACACTAGGACTCTAAATCAGAGGTGCAAAGGGACTTGGGAGTGCTGGTGCAGGATTCACAAATAGTTAATTTTCAAGTTGAATTGGTAGTAAGGAAGGCAAATGCAATGTTAGCATTTATTTCACGAGGACTAGAATATAAAAGGAACGTAAGTTCTCTTTTATCTTTTATGGCTCCCACAAGGGTTGAGGGTTTTTATTTTTAAAAGTAACAAAAGGACCTCCTGGTGGACAGACGAGGACTGTTGCCTGTTCGGCAACATGAATTACTTAGCCTCAATTAGCCTAGCGATTAGCCCAGCAATCTGACGAAGGGCCTCGACCTGAAACGTCATGCACCCTCTATCTCCAGAGATGCTGCCTAACCCACTGAGTTACTCCAGCACGTAGGTACAGCACCAGTAACCTGGGTTCAATCTGACTACGGGTGCTGTCTATGCGTTCTTCCTGTGACCGTGAGTTTTCTCCGGGTGCTCCGGTTTCCTCCCACACTCCAAATATAGATTTGTAGGTTAATTAGCTGGGTATAATAGTAAATTGTCCCTAGTGTGTGTGGGATAGTGGAATATATGGGATGCATGGTCGGTGCGGACTCGGTGGGCCGAAGGGCCTGTTTCTCCTGTATCTCTAAACTAAACTAAACACTTTGTACCTATCCATGCCCAGAGATGCTGCCTGACCCGCTGGGTTATAGACAATAGACAATAGGTGCAGGAGTAGGCCATTCGGCCCTTCAAGCCAGCACCGCCATTCAATGTGATCATGGGTGATCATTCCCAATCAGTACCCCGTTCCTGCCTTCTCCCCATATCCCCTGACTCTGCTATCTTTAAGAGCCCTATCTAGCTCTCTCTTGAAAGTATCCAGAGAACCTGCCTCCACCGCCCTCTGAGGCAGAGAATTCCACAGACTCACAACTCTCTGTGTGAAAAAGTGTTTCCTCGTCTCCGTTCTAAATGGCGTGCCCCTTATTCTCCTAAATACTCCAGTACTTTGTGTCCAATTGGACAGGTTGCAACCGACTGCTAGTTTTTGGAACCAATTCTTGCTGCTAAAGGAGCGGAGAGTGTTCTGTCAAGTCAGCAGAATCAGAGCCGTCAGTCGTCGGTCAACAGCCGGCAGAGTGAGTCCCTACCCCACCCCACTGCCTCAGGCAGTGTCCCAAGACCAGGGCCCTCCAGCAGCCGGCCAGAGTCACCAGAGGCAGGAGTACTGGCGCCAGAGAGAATCTGTGTCGCTGTCATAAGCAAAGATCATAATCTGTAAACATCTCAACTGCGGTGAAGCGGAACAGGAGACAGAGCTCAGAGCAGGGGTGAAGGGGGAGAGGATCAATACATCTCCCTGTCCCATCCCTGTCTTCCCACCCCACCCCCAGTGGAGTGCTGCTGCTGACCGCTGGGATCAGGACCTCCAACCCGTCACACCCCACGGGCAAGAGGAGCGTCCACCCTCCAACGTGGGAACCATCTGTTCAAGATACATCACAGTGTGGAGACAAGCAAGAACTGGGGGCATGGTGACGCAGCGGTAGAGTTGCTGCCTCACAGCGCCAGAGACCCGGGTTCCATCCCGACCATGGGTGCTGTCAGTACGGAATTTGTACGTTCTCCTCGTGACCTAGTGGGTTTTCTCTGGGTGCACCGATTTCATTCGACACACCAAAGACATGCAAGCTTTGTAGGTTAATTGGTTTCGGTTCAATGGTAAATTGTCCCTAGTGTGTAGGATAGTGCTAGTGTGCAGGGGTCGCTGGTCGGCGCGGGCTCGTTGGGACAACTGGCTTGTCCGTGCTGTATCACTAAACTAAACTAAACTTCTTCAAAATAGGCATAGTAGGTCTTGAGATGGGGGCCCGACCCAAAACATCACCCCTCCATGTTCTCCAGAGATGCTCTTTTAGTTTAGGTTAGATTTGAGATACAGCACAGAAACGGGCCGTTGGGCCCACCGGTTCCATAGAAACGTACAAAATAGGTGCAGGAGTAGGCCATTCGGCCCTTCGAGCCTGCACCGCCATTCAATATGATCATGGCTGATCATCCAACTCAGTATCCTATACCTGCCTTCTCTCCATACCCCATGATCCCTTTAGCCACAAGGGCCACATCTAACTCCCTCTTAAATATAGCCAATGAACTGGCCTCAACTACATTCTGTGGCAGAGAATTCCAGAGATTCACCACTCTCTGTGTAAAAAATGTTTTTCTCATCTCAGTCCTAAAAGATTTCCCCTTTATCCTTAAACTGTGACCCCTTGTTCTGGACTTCCCCAACATCGGGAACAATCTTCCTGCATCTAGCCTGTCCAACCCCTTAAGAATTTTGTAAGTTTCTATAAGATCCCCCCTTAATCTTCTAAATTCTAGCGAGTACAAGCCGAGTCTATCCAGTCTTTCTTCATATGAAAGTCCTGACATCCCAGGAATCAGTCTGGTGAACCTTCTCTGTGCTCCCTCTATGGCAAGAATGTCCTTCCTCAGATTAGGAGACTAAAACTGTACGCAATACTCCAGGTGTGGTCTCACCAAGACCCTGTACAACTGCAGTAGAACCGCCCTGCTCCTATACTCATGCTCTGCGCCAACCAGCAAGCCCCGCACATTAATGCTATCCTACACAAACACACGAAGGACAATTATTTTTACCTTTACCAAGCCAATTAGCCTACAAACCTGTATGTCTTTGGAGTGTGGGAGGAAACCGAAGATCACGGAGAAAACCCACCACTCAGGTCATGGGGAGAACGCACAAACTCCATACAGACAGCACCCATAGCCGGGATCGAACCCTGGTCTCCGGCACTGCATTCGCTGTAAGGTAGCAACTTAACCGCTGGGCCACCATTATGCCGCTGTTGAACAGCTGAGTTACTCCAGCACTTTGTGTCTTTGTTTAGCAACAACTCTGCCCCAAGATATTTCTGAAAGTTATGGATGTAGCCCAGTTCATCAAACTGAACAGACTCCCCACCATTGACTCCATCTACACATCACGCTGCCTTGGGAAAGCAGCCGACATAATCAAAGAGCTCACACTGACCATCGATCATGTTGATCAATCTGCAAGTTCAAGGAGGAGAATAAAGCCATTCGGCCCATCGAACCTATTCTGCCATTCAATTGTGGCTGATCTATCTCTCCCTCCTAACCCCATTCTCCTGCCTTCTCCCCATAACCCCCGACACCCGTACTAATCAAGAATCTGTCAATCTCGACCTTAAAAAATGACTTGGCCTCCACAACCGTCTGTGGCAATGAACTTCACAGATTCACCACCCCCTGACTAAAGAAATTCCTCATCTCCTTCCTAAAGGTACGTACTTTAATTCTGAGGCTGTGCCCTCTGGTCCTAGACTCTCCCACTAGTGGAAACATCCTCTCCACATCCACTCTATCCAGGTGTTTCACTATTCGGTAAGTTTCACAGAGGTCCCCCCTCATCTTCCTAAACTTCAGCAAGTACAGGCCCAGTGCATGGGAAACATTGAGCATATGTTCACACACTAGTTCTATGTTATCCCACTTTCTCATCATCTCTCTGCACACTTGGGGCAATTTACCAAAGCAGAATTAGCCTACACATCTATGTGACGTGGGAGGAAACCCACGCGGTCACAGGGAGAACATGCAAACTCTACCAAGACAGCACTTGGGGTCAGGATCAAATCTGGGTCTCTGCCGCTGTGAGGCAGCAGCTCTACCCGCTGCACCACTGTGCCGCCCGGCTCCCCCTTTGCACTACCTGATGTACCCAAGCATGGTTTGGATGTGAAACACATAAGGATAATTCTACCAGGGTAGCATGTAAAAGCACTTCAGTACTTTATTGTAACAATACTAAACTGATATCGATATAGGGCCAGCACAGTGGCGCAGCAGTATAGCTGCTGCCTGACAGCGTCAGATACCCGGCTTCAATGCTGACCACGGGTACTGTCCGTGTGGAGTTTGCATGGGCTCCCATTGACTGCATGGGTTTCCTCCCAGATAGAGTGATACAGCCCTTCGGCCCAACTTGCCCACACCAACCTACAAGCCCCTTCCACACTAGTCCCACCTGCCCACGATTGGCAATTTCCCTCCAAATCTATCCAATCCCATTCTAAAGAAGTATGGGTTTGTAGATTAATTGGCCCTCTGTAAATGGATGAGAAAGTGGGATAACATAGAACCAGTGTGAACGGTTGAGTGATGGTCAGCGTGGACACGGTGGGCCGAAGGACCTGTTTTTGTGCTGTATATCTAAACTAAACCATGTTAATAAAAAGGAATTGCAGATACTGTATCAGAGGTAGACACAGTGGTGGAATAACTCAGGGGTCAGTCAGCATCTGTGGAGAAGATGGATAGGTGACACCATCCCACTTGGGATCACGGAGACATGGCTCCAGGGTGACCAAGGCTGGGAGCTGAACATCCAGGGATATTCAATATTCAGGAGGGATAGAGAGAAAGGAAAATGAGGTGGGGTAGCGTTGCTGATTAGAGAGGAGATTAACGCAATGGAAAGGAAGGACATTAGTTTGCAGGATGTGGAATCGGTATGGGTAGAGCTGCGAAACACTAAGGGGCAGAAAACGCTGGTGGGTGTTGTGTACAGGCCACCTAACAGTAGTAGTGAAGTTGGAGATGGTATCAAACAGGAAATTAGAAATGCGTGCGACAAAGGCAAAACCGTTATAATGGGTGACTTCAATCTACATATAGATTGGGTGAATCAAATTGGCAGGGGTGCTGAGGAAGAGGATTTTTTGGAATGTATGCGGGATAGTTATCTAAATCAACATGTAGAGGAACCAACGAGAGAGCAGGCTATTTTAGACTGGGTATTGAGTAATGAGGAAGGGTTAGTTAGCAGTCTTGTTGTACGTGCCCCCTTGGGCAAGAGTGACCATAATATGGTTGAGTTCTTCATTAGGATGGAGAGTGACATTGTTAATTCAGAAACAATGGTTCTGAACTTAAAGAAAGGTAACTTTGAGGGTATGAGACGTGAATTGGCCAAGATTGACTGGCAATTAATTCTAAAAGGGTTGACGGTGGATATGCAATGGAAGACATTTAAAGCCTGCATGGATGAACTACAAAAATTGTTCATCCCAGTTTGGCAAAAGAATAAATCAGGGAAGGTAGTGCATCCGTGGATAACAAGGGAAATCAGGGATAGTATCAAAGCGAAGGATGATGCGTACAAATTAGCCAGAAAAAGCAGCATACCGGAGGACTGGGAGAAATTCAGAGACCAGCAGAGGAGGACAAAGGGCTTAATTAGGAAAGGAAAAATAGATTATGAAAGAAAACTGGCAGGGAACATAAAAACTGACTGCAAAAGTTTTTATAGATATGTGAAAAGAAAGAGATTAGTTAAAACAAATGTAGGTCCCTTGCAGTCAGAAACAGGTGAGTTGATCATGGGGAACAAGGATATGGCGGACCAATTGAATAACTACTTTGGTTCCGTCTTCACTAAGGAAGACATAAATAATCTGCCGGAAATAGCAGGGGACCGCGGGTCAAAGGAGCTGGAGGAATTGAGTGCAATCCAGGTTAGCCAGGAAGTGGTGTTGGGTAAATTAAATGGATTAAAGGCCGATAAATCCCCAGGGCCAGATAGGCTGCATCCCAGAGTACTTAAGGAAGTAGCTCCAGAAATAGTGGATGCATTAGTAATAATCTTTCAAAACTCTTTAGATTCTGGAGTAGTTCCTGAGGATTGGCGGGTAGCAAACGTAACCCCACTTTTTAAGAAGGGAGGGAGAGAGAAAACGGGGAATTACAGACCAGTTAGTCTAACATCGGTAGTGGGGAAACTGCTAGAGTCAGTTATTAAAGATGGGATAGCAGCACATTTGGAAAGTGGTGAAATCATTGGACAAAGTCAGCATGGATTTACAAAAGGTAAATCATGTCTGACGAATCTTATAGAATTTTTCGAGGATGTAACTAGTAGCGTGGATAGGGGAGAACCAGTGGATGTGGTGTATCTGGACTTCCAGAAGGCTTTCGACAAGGTCCCACATAAGAGATTAGTTTACAAACTTAAAGCACACGGCATTGGGGGTTCAGTATTGATGTGGATAGAGAACTGGCCTGCAAACAGGAAGCAAAGAGTAGGAGTAAAACGGGTCCTTTTCACAATGGCAGGCAGTGACTAGTGGGGTACCGCAAGGCTCAGTGCTGGGACCCCAGCTATTTACAATATATATTAATGATCTGGATGAGGGAATTGAAGGCAATATCTCCAAGTTTGCGGATGACACTAAGCTGGGGGCAGTTTTAGCTGTGAGGAGGATGCTAGGAGACTGCAAGGTGACTTGGATAGGCTGGGTGAGTGGGCAAATGTTTGGCAGATGCAGTATAATGTGGATAAATGTGAGGTTATCCATTTTGGTGGCAAAAACAGGAAAGCAGACTATTATCTAAATGGTGGCCGACTAGGAAAAGGGGAGATGCAGCGAGACCTGGGTGTCATGGTACGCCAGTCATTGAAAGTGGGCATGCAGGTGCAGCAGGCAGTGAAGAAAGCGAATGGTATGTTAGCTTTCATAGCAAAAGGATTTGAGTACAGGAGCAGGGAGGTTCTACTGCAGTTGTACAGGGTCTTGGTGAGACCACACCTGGAGTATTGCGTACAGTTTTGGTCTCCAAATCTGAGGAAGGACATTATTGCCATAGAGGGAGTGCAGAGAAGGTTCACCAGACTGATTCCTGGGATGTCAGGACTGTCTTATGAAGAAAGACTGGACAGACTTGGTTTATACTCTCTAGAATTTAGGAGATTGAGAGGGGATCTTATAGAAACTTACAAAATTCTTAAGGGGTTGGACAGGCTAGATGCAGGAAGATTGCTCCCGATGTTGGGGAAGTCCAGGACAAGGGGTCACAGCTTAAGGATAAGGGGGAAATCCTTTAAAACCGAGATGAGAAGAACTTTTTTCACACAGAGAGTGGTGAATCTCTGGAACTCCCTGCCACAGAGGGTAGTCGAGGCCAGTTCATTGGCTATATTTAAGAGGGAGTTAGATGTGGCCCTTGTGACTAAGGGGATCAGAGGGTATGGAGAGAAGGCAGGTACGGGATACTGAGTTGGATGATCAGCCATGATCATATTGAATGGCGGTGCAGGCTCGAAGGGCCGAATGGCCTACTCCTGCACCTAATTTCTATGTTTCTATGTTTCTATGACTCCTTCCATCCAGCCTGCCTTCCCTGTGAAGCACAGCTTCAATATCTGTAGCATTCTGTACACTATTGGTCACCCTGCTATAGAACAGATGTTCAAGGATAGACACAGAGTGCTGGAGTAACTCAGCGGGTCAGGCAGCATCTCTGGAGAACATGGACACAGAGTGCTGGAGTAACGTGCCGAAGGGACAGAGACTCTCAAAGGGAGGCGGAGAGGGAGAGGGGAAGGAGATAGGGGAGAAAGAGAGAGGGGGTGAGAGGAGAGAGGGAGAGAATGGGAAGAGGGAGGAGGGAGAGGGAGAGGTAGAGGGGGGGAGAGAGAGGAGCGAGCGGGGGGAGGGAGAGAGAGGTGAGGGAGAGAGGGAGGAGTGAGGCGGGAGAGTGAGAGAGGAGAAAGGGGGAGAGTGAGGTGGGAGAGAGGTGGAAGAGAGAGGGGGGTGGGAGGGAGGGGGTGGGAGAGATGGGGGAGAGTGAGAGGGGGATCGCTTGATTTTGAAGCATTCATGCATGGTGGAGGTATAATGTAGTCATAGAGTGGTCATAGAATGATACAGTGTGAAAACAGGCCCTTCGGCGCAACTTGCCCACACCCGCCAACATGTCCCAGCTACACTACCTCCAAACCTGTCCTATCCATGTATCAGTCTGTTTCTTAAATGCTGGGATGGTCCCTGCCTCAACTACCTCCTCTGGCAGCTTGTTCCATACACCCACCACCCTTTGTGTGGAAAAAGTTACCCTTTAAAAAGTTACCTCTGAAAACCCCTTCATACAAAATCATTGAAATCATACTTCTACAATGCACTAAAACATGATTTTAATACATCAAATTTCAAAAAAGTCCCTACCCTGGGAGGGGGGACACCCCACTTACATACCCTCTCCCCACTCGGTTGCTCCACTCCCTCACCGGGTACCCCCAAGGCCAGTGATCAGTGATCGCTCAGCCTTCCCACTTTCAAAAATTCTCCGCGGCCCCTGGTTCAAACGGAGAACACTGCCAGATGTGAGCGGGGAACTGAGACCAGTTGTCCGTGATGTCTGGATCCCAACGCTCAGAGCTTCATGTTTCAGAGTTGGCTAATGTTATTGATTTGTAATTAGCCTGATTTGTAATTAGTTGACAAAACCTTAAATTATTAATCCAGGGGGATGGGATAAGTGTAGTATTAAAATGACATGCAAGGTGTCAGGCTGTCTGTCACAACATACAGCCCCGATAACCCATTATTTCCTTCAGTTAAATATTGGGAAGGTAGCACTATTGTCATTTTCCACTCAACTATTATGTTTACCTCACTGACTATTTCTAACCCCCCCCCCCCCAATTCCTTTGACAGGTTGAATAGAAATGTCCCCAATCTCGTTGTTTTATTAATTGAACACGTAGATGAACATCCTCAAGGAGTGTAATCAGATGGAAACGGATTCAGATGCGATATTTAAGAGCTTGTTCAAAGAAGGGGCATATTTTAAAGGAGTGACAGAGATATCTGCAGGGGAATGTGTGAGATTATTATTTGTCTTTAGTTTTAGCTTGAACCAGGGCATCTGAAGATTCAACGTTTAATATAGTATTTGTGCTGATACTGACCCCAATCAACCACATAATGAATATCATCCATTCCGGAGGTTTTACTTTTATGATGCCATTTAAACTTCACTTGGATTTCAATCACTTCAATGTAAAAGTAATTGGGAATGGGGAGCATTGGAACAAAAATTTGCCCTCGGTCCATATTAATAACTGTAATATAATAACGTATGCATGTTGGTAGGTGCAATCAAAACAAAGATCTTTTTTTTAAAATCATTGTTGGGTTATAAATACCACAGAAAATATTATGTACTCCCAAGATCACATTTAATAGAATAATATTGCTTAAATATATAGTTATTGGACTTTGCATTTCGGAAAAGTCCCAGCTGAGAGGAAGACAGCAAAATACTGAAAATATTGGGGGTGAAAATGACTTCAGGACAGTTTGTTAGGAAAATGAAAGAAATTGTAACAGAATACTTATACAGGTGAGTGAGTATAATTTTATGGATGAGAAATTGTGTTCAACCAATTGATGACTTCTTTGACAAAGTAACGAGCATGTTAGATAACAAGGAAGCCAATGGATGTAGCAAATTTTGTTATCCATAATTTGGTCTGTGAAGTGCCCCGTAAAAGATTACTGCATTAGATAAGCACCTGTGGACTTGAACGTAATAGGTTAAGTCCAGGGGGTCAGATATGGGGCTTTATGTGTGGGCCAGATATATTGTCAAGTATCAAGTATCAAGTCTCCTTTATGGTCATTCAGACTTTTCAGTCTGAACAAAATTTCGTGCCTTGCAGTCATAACATAGGATAAAATAACAAAACACACAATAAACACAGATTTAACATCCACCACAATGAGTCCACCAGGCCCTCCTCACTGTGATGGAAGGCAAAAGTCTTAAAGTCCTTGTCTCTTCCCTCCTTGTTCTCCAGTGCAAAGGGACTAAGAGCAAGGCCAAGTGTGCATCCAGAGTCAAGGTCTGGAATAGTTCTAGGTGTGCAGTCAAAGCTGGGACCAGGGCAGTGTTCAGCACTGGGAGCCTAAGCAGGTAAGCAGCTATGATCAGGGGAGAATAAGGGGGCCAGGTGTAAGGCTTGGTCTCTCACAATTTCTCACTCGCAACTCTCACCCATGGGCACAGAGTGCTGGAGTAACTCAGTGAGTCAGGCAGCATCTGTGGACAGGTGATGTTTTGTGTCGGGGCCCGTACAACCCATACATGGATATTTCTAAGGTAAAGATAGAAATAGAATCTTGATTAGTACGGATGTCAGGGATTATGGGGAGAAGGAAGGAGAATGGTGTTAGGAGGGAGAGATAGATCCGCCATGATTAAATGGCAGAGTAGACTCAATGGGCTGAATGCCCTAATTCTTCTATCACTTACCGTATGACCTTATGACCGTATTATACTGCTTGCTACAGGTTGGACACAAGTCTAACACGTAGTTGGGGGTCTCGGGAACGCAGCCCCAGCGTCACGCAGCCCACCATTGTGTTACAAAATGACAAGAAACCACTTACTGTGAGTAGGGTGTCATTGTACAGCAGTGGCATTGCGGAGGTCACCGTGTCAGAGTCATTCCAATGAAGGCTTGAGTTCACACCTGCAGAATAGCATGAGAGAATGGGTCGTCAACTCAGCAGGAATTGAAGGTATGACCCCTCCCTGATTCCCCAGAGATGTTTCACATACCACCAGCTCAACCAGGACCTTCAATCACCATTCAATTCATTAACAACGTCAGTCAAAGACATCTCGTGCAAACTCCGGACAGACAGGTTCTTAGATTTTGTCAGCACATATTATATCGGTTAGTTTGGTTTAGTTTAGAGATACAGCACGGAAACAGGCCCCTTGGCCCGACGGGTCTGCGCTGACCAGCGATCCCCGCACACCTACACGATCCTACACACTAGAAACAATTTTACATTTGCACCAAGCCAATTAATCTACAAACCCGTACGTCTTTGGAGTGTGAGAGAAAACCAACGATCTCGGAGAAAACCCACGGGGTCACAGGGAGAACGTACAAACAGCACCCATGGTCAGGATGGAACCCGGGTCTCTGGCGCTGTGAGGCAGCAACTCTACCACTGCACTACCGTGCCGCCCTGCCCAACGAAGAACTGAGACACAGGGACCTGTAGATGCTGGAATCATGAGCAAAAGACAAAGTGCTGCTGAAACTCAGCAGCATCTGTAGAGGGAAATACTCAGCAGGTCAGGTAGCATGGATGAAGAGTTTGATGGGACCAAGGTTACCGGTGGATGACCTCCCAGGACAATCTGAGGAGTTAGCTCACCTTCTCTCAAGGAAGACCAACTTTGGATCAGAGGCTTTCAGCTACAGAGTGAGCTTAGATTGCCTTAGATTGCTGTCTCTGGAATGTCGGAGATTTTGTTCAGTTTAGTTCAGAGATACAGAGCGGAAACAGGCCCTTCGGCCCATTGAGTCCGCGCTGACCAGCGATTCCCGCACACTAGCACTATCCTACACACATCCTGGGGACAATTTACAATTTTACTGAAGCCAATTAACCTACAAAACTGCACGTCTTTGGAGTGTGGGGGGGAACCGGAGCACCCGGAGACAACCCACGCGGTCACAGAGGGAACGTACAAACTGCGTACAGACAGCACCCGTAGTCAGGATGGAACCCGGGACTCTGGTCTGTAAGGCAGCAACTCTACCGCTGCGCCACTGTGCTGCTGGCTGAGGGGAGAATTGACAGAAGTAAATCACATAACGAGAGGGCGAAGAGGAGGTTTACCAGAATGCTGCCCAGATTAGAGGCTTTCAGCTACATGGAAAGGTTCAATAGGTTTGGATTGGTTTAGTTTAGTTTTAGTTTAGTTTAGTTCATTGTCGCATCTACCGAGGAACAGAGAAAAGCCTTTTTTGTGTGCTAACCAGTCAGTGGAAAGACTATTCATGATTACATTCAGGTGGATAATTGGGTTAGTTTATTGTTATGTGTACCGAGGTACGGGGAAAAGATTGTTGTTGCGTGCTAACCAGTCAGCGGAGAGACTATTCATGATTATAATCGAGCAATCCACAGTGTACAGATACAGGATAAAGGGAATACATTTAGTGCAAGATAAAGTCCAATAAAGTCTGGTTAAAGATCGTCCGAGGGTCTCCAATGATGTCGATGGGAGGTCAGGACCGCTCTCTAGTTGGTGATAGGATGATTCAGTTGCATGATAACAGCTGGGAAGAAACTGTCCCTGAATATGAAGGTGTGCGTTTTCACACTTCTGTACCTCTTGCCTGACAGGAGAGTGGTGATGAGGAAGTGAGACTGGTCCTTGACTTCTTCTCTGGAAAATCAAAGGTTGAGGGGAGACTTGAGAGATGTATATAAAATGACAAGAGGCGTAAACAGGGTAGACAGTCAGAACCTTTTTCCCCCAGGGTGAAAATGTCCAACACTAGAGGCCGTGTAAGGTGAGAGGGAGAAAAGTTTAAAGGAGATGTGCGGAGTAGGTTTTTTTCACTCAGATGGTGGTGGGGTCTGGAATGTGCTGCCGGGGGTGGTGGTGGAGGCAGATACGATAGTGGTGTTTAAGAGTCTTTGGGATAGGCGCATGGATTTGCAGGGACTGGAGGGGTATGGATCACGTACAGGTAGATGAGGTCAGTGTAACTTGGCACCATGTTCGGCACAAGCATTGTGGGCTGAAGGGCCTGTTCCTGTGCCGTACCATTTTATGTGCTGTGTTCTATGTCCTGGGATGGAAGCTGCCTGTACTAAGCTAAGGTGACAGTGTCCATGCTGTGAGCAGGAATAGACATAACCAGTCATGCCTGGCTGCTGCCAAATTATCCTGGCATTTCTCCGCGCAATTCCTCGTGTTGCACCCAGACAAGATAACGGATGGACAATTATCTACTGTCTCAGTCCAGGGGACAAGGCACAGGTCAATGGAGGAATATGATCGCTCCACACAATCTGTCCAAATCACAATTTCTCATTAAGCATCGCCAATCTCAAGTTCCTGAGACCGCAGGGTGACTCTTTACACTTGAGATCCGTGATCAGGAGTGCCGACATATTCAATGCCCCCAAGGCTGGTTCCTCTCTCTGGTGGAATATCACCCACATCGATCTCTCTTATGCCTCATCTCTGGGACCTTCTCCCCTCCAGCGAGGCTGGTTTAGTTTAGAGATACAGTGTGCAAACAGGCCCTTCGGCACACCGTGTCCGCGACGACCAGCAATCACCCCGTACACTAGCACTACTATACACACCAGGGACAACTTACATGGATAGGAAAGGCGAGGAGGTAGAAACCAAGATGCTGGTTTACAAAAAAACAAAAGAACTGGAATAACTCAGCCGGTCAGGGAGCATCTCTGGAGAACATGGATGGGTGATGTTTGGGGTCGGGAACTTTCTTCAGACCTCAATTGATCTGTCAAGGCCTGCTGGTTGCTAACCATTTTAACTCCCCTTCCCATTCCCACACTGACCTTTCCATCCAGGGCCTCCTCCGTTGTCAGAGTGAGGCCCACACATAAACTGGAGGAACAGCACCTCAAATCCCACTTGGGTAGCTCACAACACAACCCCAATGGTATAAACACTGAATTCTTCGTACATTTTAGTGTGTTATCTGAGTCTACGTGGCACTGTAGCTCAACGGTATAGATGATTCCCTACAGCACCAGAGACCCGGGTTTGATCCTGACTATGGAGTTTCTACGTTCTCCCTGCGACCGTGTGGGCTTTCTCCGGGTGCTCCGGTTTCCTCCCACATTCCAAAGACGTACAGGTTTGTGGGGAAATTGGCTTTGGTAAATTGTCCCAAGTGTGTAGGATAGTGCTAGTATACGGGGTGATCGCTGGACTCAGTGGGCCAAAAGGCCTGGTCCCATGCTGTATCTCTAATGTCTAATGTCTAATTTCCTGTGATGCTGCAAGTAAGAATTTCATAGTTGACATATTTGACTTGCACAATATGCTTTGGAAAATCAGACTACATAATGCTGGTTTATACCAAAGATAGACACAAAGTGATGGAGTAACTCAGCGGGTAACGCTTTGGGTCTTCTGAAGAACGGTTCCGACCCGAAACGTCACCCATTCTTTTTCTCCAGAGATGCTGCCTGACCCACTGAGTTACTCCAGCACTCTGTGTCCATGTTCTCCAGAGATGCTGCCTGACCCGCTGAGATACTCCAGCACTCTGTGTCCGTGTTCTCCAGAGATGCTGCCTGACCCACTGAGTTACTCCAGCACTCTGTGTCCATGTTCTCCAGAGATGCTGCCTGACCCACTGAGTTACTCCAGCACTCTGTGTCTATAATCAAAGATGTCCCACCCCAGCCTTTCCTTTTCCTTCCCGCACCTGTACGGCAGAAGGTAGAGAAGGTACAGGAAGTAGAGGCGGTACAGAAGCTTGATAGCCACGGGATGGAGTTGGTCTTGATTTAACAATGGCAGCTGGGACTGAGGAACTTCATAAAGCCTCGAGTGTGACCATTGTATCTACAGTATGTATGGTACATCCGATCTGATTGGATAGCATGCAGAACAAAGCCCTCGGTACATGTGACAATAATGAACCCAAACCAAGGAAGACATTTGATCCAAATTCTTAAAGGTGTAAACACACCCAGAAATGCATGAGATGTGTACATTTCAGCATACAGGGCACATTCCAGTTACACATTATGAGCTGAGTCAGACTGGGACAGAATGTACTAACTTTATTGACGTTGAATTCAGTTGAAGTACTCTGTGGTATAGTTTACAGACACATAGAATTCATAGAGTCTTACTGCATGGAAACAGGCCCTTCAGCCCAACATGCCCACACTGACTAATAGTGCCCCATCAACATTACTCCCATCTGCCTGCATTTGGCCCATATCCCTCTAAACCAGTCCTTTCCGTGTACCTGTCTAAATGTTTCTTAAACATTGCCTCCACTACCTCCTCTGGCAAATCATTCCATCTGCCCACCATCCTTTGTGTAAAAAAAAAAATCACCCCTCAGGTTCCTATTAAATGTTTCCCCCCCTCACCTTAAACCTACAGTATGTGCTCTCGTTCTCAATTCCCCCACTCTGAGTAAAAGACTGTGCATTAATCCTATCAATCCCCTCTCATGATGTTGTACACCTTGATAAGATCACCCCGCATCACCCTGCGCTCCAAGGAATAAAGTCCTAGCCTGCTCAACCTCTCCCTGTAGCTCAGGCCCTCGAGTCCTGGCAACATCCTCGTATATCGTCTCTGCACCCTCTCCAGCTAGACAACATCTTTCCTATAACATGGTAATGTTTCTATAACATTTCCTATAACATGGTAACCAACGTCTTACTGAACTGATCCTTCTGCCCACCAAGCTAATCCAAACCAAACCGTGATGCAGCCCAACAGCATGGGTTCCATTATGCATCTGCCTGTCTGACCCGCTTGAGTGATTCCAGCACCGCCTGATTTTGTTTTAGGTTTCCATCATCTGCAATGGTTCGTTGCGTTGGTGCTGCATTTCTCAGACTCCGGATTGAGCACCAGGAGGAGAGACACTCGTGTCAGACACATACGGGTCACTGGGTCCACACTGAATTACAAGGCTGGTGATATTCATTGCTTGCAAGTCATAAATACCTCTTCAAACAAAGCAGAGAAAGCATGACCCTTTTGAAGGTGTGATCCCCTCCATCACAACAAAAACTCGAAAAACTGCATTCTTCTCCAGAGACTTTATCGTTTTTGTTAGTTTTGACATACAGCATGGAAACAGGTCGCCCAGCCCATCACGTCCACTCCGACCATTGATCACCCATTCACACTAGCTCTATGTTATCCCACTTTCTCATCCACTAAATGAGAAAGTGGGATCATGTAAATTGCCCCTAGAGAGGCAACTTACAGAGGCCGCTTAACCTACAAACCCACACGTCTTTGGGGTGAGGGAGGAAACACATTTTCAATGACTCGGGTTATTAAATGAATTTAACGAGCTACACTACAAATTCAGTTTATTTCCAGTATATTTCCTGTACATTTCCTAACTCAGCGGCTCAGGCAGCATCTCTGGAGAACATGGACACAGAGTGCTGGAGTAACTCAGCGGGTCAGGCAGCATCTCTGGAGAACATGGACACAGAGTGCTGGAGTAACTCAGCAGGTCAGGCAGCATCTGTGGAGAACATGGACACAGAGTGCTGGAGTAACTCAGCAGGTCAGGCAGCATAGCACGAGTGAAATGGACAGGCAACACTTCAGGTCATTCCCTCCACAGATGCTGCCCGACTCTTCTGAATTCCCCCAGTACTTTGTGTTTTGATCAAGATTCCAGCATCTGCAGTTCCTTGTATCTGTGAAAGCACAAGACCCATTTGCAGGAACGGCTCCTTCCCCACTGTTAACAATCCTCCCATAATCTAGGATCTTCCAACCTACCTCCCTACAGATCTTGAATCTATTTTACTTGCACTTTCTCTGTAACTGATGCTCTATAACATTGTAACACTGCATTCTGCACTCTGGCTTTGCTCACTTTGTACTTGTGTACAGCTTGATTGTACTCGTGTACAGTATGGCTTGACTGGGTAGCACGCAAACAAACCTTTTCACTGTACCTCAGGACATGTGACAATAATAAGCTAATAATAAACCAATTTTAGTGCGGCACTGTGGCATAGTTAGTAGAGCTGCTGCTTCACAGCGCCAGACACCCAGGTTTTATTCCTGATCTTGGGTTCCTGTCGGTGTGGAGTTTGCACTTTCTCCCTGAGACCGCGTGGGTTTCCTCCGGTTTACTCTCACCGGTCACGGTGGCGCAGCAGTAGAGTTGCTGCATTACAGCGAATGCAGCGCCAGACACTCAGGTTCAATCCGACTACGGGTGCTGTCTGTACGGAGTTTGTACGTTCTCCCTGTGACCTGCATGGGGTTTCTCCGAGATCTTCGGTTTCCTCCCACATTCCAAAGACATACAGGTTTGTTGGTTAATCGGCTTGGTAAATGTAAAAATTGTCCCTAGTGTTAATGTGCGGGAATCCCGGATCGGCGTGGACCCGGTGGGCCGAAGGGCCTGTTTCTGCGCTGTATCTCTAAACTAAACTAATCACAAAGACATGCAAGTTTGTAGGTTTACCGGCCCTCTGTAAATTGCCCCTGGTGTTATGGGAGTGGATGAGAAAGTGGGATAACATAGAACTCGTGTGAACGGATGATCAACGGCCAGCGTGGACCCGGTGGGCCGAAGGGCCTTTTTTTGAGCTGTATTTTTCCATTAACAAAAAACAACACCAAGACTGGTGAATATTATGTGGTAAAGATGTGACAGACTCAGAATAAAAGGACGTACCTTTAAAAAGGAGATGAGGAGGAATTTCTTTAGTCAGAAAGCAGTGAATCTGTGGAATTCATTGCCACAGACGGCTGTGGAGGCCAAGTCATTGGATACATTTAAAGTGGAGATTGACAGGTTTTTGATTAGTACGGGTGTCAGGGGTTATGGGGAGAAGGCAGGAGAATGGGGTTGAGAGGAGAAAATAGATCAACCATGATGGGCCGAATGGCCCAATTCTGGTCCTTTAGTTTTATGAACCTTTTATGAGGCAGGTGAAATCATAGCAGCCAATCTGTGGGCCAAAAGGCCTCTCCATGATCCTGACCTGGGGCCGTACAACCTTTTTTTGTGTGGGAAGGAACTGCAGAAGCTGGTTTACACCGAAGACAGACACAAAATGCTGGAGTAACTCAGCGGATCAGACAGCATCTCTAGACGGAAGGAATGGGCGACCCTTCTTTGTGGAACACAGTTCACTCAGGCAGTGGCAGATCAGTCAGACTGGCAAAGGGTTAGGGAAGTGATTAATCTTCCGTGCAAACCCTGCAGAAAGAAAAACACACCCTAGGAACTTATGGCCGAGTAAATTGAAGCAGAATTAATCACCTTCCGCTCGGAATGACTTATTTCCCTTCATTCGGGAGCTGGGTGATGCAGACTGAGGTTGGTTCACTTTGATTCAGTTCAGAGATATGGCACGGAAACAGGCCCTTCGGCCCGACCTGTCCATATGAGCAACAGTGGCATTCTGAGTGAGCCCCATTTGCATGCATGTCGAGTCAGTGAATTTTACAGCACGGAAACAGGCCCTTTGGTTCACCTTGCCAACACTGACCAGAATGCCCCAGAGCCCTCCAGCCTTCATCGACGAATTTAAAGATCACTTTAGTTTATTGTCACGTGTAACGAGGTTCAGTGAAAACCTTCTGTTGCCTGGTACAGCATGGAAACAGGACACAAATTGCTGGATTACTCAGCGGGTCAGACAGCATCTCCGGAGAACATAGATAGATAGATGACTTTTTCGGTCGACTCCCTTCTTCAGAGTCTGTGCTGAAGCGTCACCTATCCATGTTCTCCAGAGATACTGCTGACCCGCTGAGTTACTCCAGCGCTCTGTGTCCATGTTCTCCAGAGATGTTGCCTGACCCGCTGAGTTACTCCAGCACTCTGTGTCCATGTTCTCCAGAGATGTTGCCTGACCCGCTGAGTTACTCCAGCACTCTGTGTCCCTTTGTGCATCAACCAGCATCTGCAGTTCCTTATTCTACAGCAATGGAAACAGGCCCTTCTATCCATAGTTGCAGAGGAGGTTTACCTAAAAGATGCCTGGATTAGGAGATATTAGCTACATGGAGAGGTTGGAACATTGAGGGGAGAATTGATAAAAGTATATAAAATGACAGAAAGGCACAGATACGATTGACAGTCAGAACCTTTTGCCCAGGATGAAAAAATCTAATATTGGAGACACGCCAAATACTAAGGAGATGTGCAGGACAGGTTTTTATTTACACAGAGAATGGTGGGTTCCTGGAACGTGCTGCAGGGGTGGTGGTGGAGGCAGATACGATAGTGGCGTTTAAGAGGGTTTTTCTTAGGGACATGGACGTGCAGGGAATAGAGGGATATGGATCACATGCAGGCAGAGGAGATTACTTTACTTTGGCATCACGTTCAGCTGACATTGTGGGCCGAATGGCCTGTTCCTGTGCTGTACTATTCTATGTTACAAAGTCAGGTTGCTGGCTTCTCTGTATCCATCTGTCCCATACAACACTCCAGGTAGCAGTCTGGTCAATCGCCGTCTGTGGCAAGGAGATCAGGAGATCTCCATCGACACTTCACGCTGCCTCGGGAAAGCAGCCAACATAATCAAAGACTTGTCCCTGTCCCACCACGGTCATTCCTACTTCTCCCCACTCCCGTTCGGCAGAAGGTACAGAAGCTTGAAAGTGCGCACCACCAGACTCAGGAGCAGCTTCTTCCCCTCTGTTATCAGGCTTCTGAACGGTCCTTCCATAAGCTAGGGTACTGTCCGATTCACCTCTACCCCATTGCGGACATTGGTCTCTAGAGCTGATGCGCTACAATGCTGAGAACTATATTCTGCACTCTGTATCTTCCCCTTTGCTCTACCTATTGTACTGGAGTTTGACATGATTGTATTTGTGTATAGTATTATCTGATTGGATAGCATGCAGAACAAAGCGTTTCACTGTACCTCAGTACACGGGACAATAATAAACCTGAACATAAAGACCAAAGTTGTGCATGGGGTAGAGACAGGTTACGGGGAGAAGGCAGGAGAATGGGGTTGAGAGGGAAAGATAGATCAGCCATGATTGAATGGTGGAGTTGCTCGATGAGTTGAATGGCCTAATTCTGCTCCAATATAGACTTTAGAGATACAGAATGGAAACAGGCCATTCGGCTCACCGAGACCGTGCCGACCAGCGATCACCCTGAACACAAGTACTATCCTACACACTAGGGACAATTTAAAATTTTACCAAAGGCAATTAACCTGCAAACATGTACATGTTTGGAGTGTGGGAGGAAACCGGAGCACCCGGAGAAAACCCACGTGGTCACAGGGAAAACGTACAAACCGTACAGACAGCACCCGAGGTCAGGATGGAACCCGGGTCTCTGGCGCTGCGAGGCAGCAACTCTACCACTGTGCAAGCCCTGTCTGCAGTGTGTCTTGTGGTTCTGGTTTGCGTTCATGCCTCCAGTGACCCAGGGGTTGTTTCAATATTCGAACTTGTCTGTTCGATCTCTCCGGAACGTTCCTTGGTCTGCAGGACGGAGCCATAATGACCATTGCATGTTTACTGCCTGTACACGGGCTTCCTGAGAACGGCATGTACTGTAGCCAAACAGACCATGCATTACACTGCACATGGTGTGGTGGACCATGACCCATTGGACAGGACCCATTGATGACTTCATTCAGAAGGCATCTGCAGGTTACACAGATCACAACACCATGGCAATTTATATTCACTTTCAGGGCAAGAAGAATTGGTTCAAGACAAGTATTTTGAATGTAAACAAAAGCGACAATAAGGACAAGAGCTCAAGTTAACTAGTTACAGACTACGTCAATGGAGATGTCGATGTTGTGGAGACGCTGAGCATGAAAGCACAACCTGCTATCCATGGCACCAACAATAACTATCCACTTACACCAACAGCTTTTTATTCGGAACAAGGATCCTGACCCGAAACGTCACCTATCCATGTTCTCTAACAAAGGTCCACTCGTGCGACTAGCACACAAAGAGTCACCTGGCTTAGGCACCATCTGTGTACGCCAGAGATGTTCAATAACACGAGGGGAATAGATCGGGTAGATGCACAGAGTCTCTTGCCCAGAGACGGGGAATCGAGAACCAGAGGACATGGGTTCAAGATGAGGGGGGAAAGATTTAATAGGAACCCGAGGATAGGACAGGTTTAGTGGGATATGGGCCAAAAGCGGGCAGGTGGGACTGGGGCACGTTGGTCAGTGTGGGCAAGTTGGGTCTGTTTCCACGCTGTATGACTCAGTGACTCCAGAGATGCTGATTGACCCGCTGAGTTACTCTAGCATTTGGTGTGATGTTTTGATGGGCTCAGCCAGACCTACCCCTTGTCCATTCTCCACATCTCTGCAATTCCATGGTTCTACTTCTTCACCATTTTCTTCTTCCCACATTTCCATCAACTATCCCTATTCCCCCCCTCACTCCTCCTTCACCCCAAGGACTTTACACCTCACCCACACACTGGGGGATACTTACAGTTTACAGAGATACACGTCAAGTGCTGCCTGATAGGACTAGATTGGTTTGATTTAGTTTAGTTTAAGGATATAGCATGGAAACAGGCCCTCAGATCCACCCAGTCCACACTGACCATCGCACACATTCTGTTATCCCACTTTCCCATCCACTCCCAACACACTGGGGGTAATTTGGGTTGTGGAAGGAAACCAGGGCACCTGGAGAAGACCCACGCCTTCTTTAAGTAAGGGCACTGTCTGGTTCACCTCTTCCCGTTTGACGGCGCTGGGCATGTAGTCGCTGGAGTTTAGAAGGATGAGGGGAGGGGACCTCATTGAAACTTACCAAATAGTGAAAGGCTTGGATAGAGTGGATGTGGAGAGGATGTTTCCACTAGTGGGAGAGTCTAGGACCAGAGGGCACAGCCTTAGAGTTAAAGGACGTTCGTTTAGGAAGGAGAGAAGCAGGAATTTCTTTAGACAGAGGGTGGTGAATCTGTGGAATTCTTTGCCACAATAGGCTGTGGAGGCCTTCAATGGATATATTTAAGGCAGAGATAGATAGATTCTTGATTCGTACGTGTGTCAGGAGTTATGGGGAGAAGGCAGGAGAATGGGGTTAGGAGGGAGAGATAGATCAGCCACGATTGAATGGCAGAATAGACTTGATGGGCCTAATGGCCAAATTCTGCTCCTGTCACTACATGTCCTCATGACCCCTTCGGCTACAATGCTGAGAACTATATTCTGTACTCTGTATCTTCCCCTTTGCTCTACCTATTGTACTGGAGTTTGGCTTGACTGTATATATGTATGGTATTATCTGATACAAGTATGAGGAGGTATTGACCAAAGTAGGGAGATGAGGTTTCAGTTATATACGACTTTGGTGAGTCCACAGCTGGACCAACACGTACAGTGTTAAAACTACGGCCTCTATTCTTTACATTTCCACCCGAGGAACAAGATTCTGATTATCTACCCTGTCTATGCCTCTCATAAATTTTATTTACCTCTACCAGATCTCCCCTCACCCTCTGGCTTGCAGAGAAAACAGTCCAAGTGTGTCCAACCTCTCCCTGTAGCGAGAACCCTCTAATTCAGGCATCACTCTGGTAAACCTCCTCTGCACCCTCCAATGCCTCACATCCTTCCTGTAATGGGGGCGACCAGAACTGCACGCAATACTCCAAAAGCAGCCTGACCAAAAGTCTTATGAGGCTGCATTGTGACTTACTGATTCCTACATTCAATGCCCCGACCAATGAAGGCAAGCATACCGTATACTGTAAAGGACACAAGGTGCTGGAGTAACTCAGTGGGTCAGGCAGCATCTGTGGAGAACATGGAACAGAGTGCTGGAGTAACTCAGCGGCTCAGGCAGCATCTGTGGAGAACATGGAACAGAGTGCTGGAGTAACTCAGCGGCTCAGGCAGCATCTCTGGAGAACATGGATGGTGGGGACCATTTTTCAGACATCTATTTTTGTAGGCCGGGATTGGCAGTTCTTTGTTTGTGCCATACACCTTCTTGACCACTCTATCCACTTGTGTTGCCACTTTCAGGGAATTATGGACCTGAACCCCGAGACCGCTCTGTACATCGATAACTATTGATAGTCTTCACAACATCCGGGTATCTTCCCGTTACATTCAATCTCATGATTAAACCTTGACAACGGGAGCCTCAATAACTGGATTCATTCTTTCTGTTTACATCTCCCGACTACGGCTGCTGTCTGTATGGAGCTTGTACGTTCTCCCTGTGACTGTGTGGGTTTTCTACGGGTGCTCCGGTTTCCTCCCACACTCCAAAGACGTGTAGGTTTGTAGGTTAATTGGCTTCTGTAAATTGTAAATTGTCCCTAGTATGTTGGATAGTGCAAGTGTACGGGGTGATCACTGGTTGGGATGGACTCGGTGGGCCGAAGGGCCTGTTTCCGCACTGTATCTCTGAACTAAACTAAACTTGTACCGAAACTGATCTGAAGTGACCCGGGCAGTCCAGAGTTGATTCAGAGCTGACCTGATGTGGGCTTGTTTATAATACAAGTATTTATTGCTGCCCTGGTGTCGGCTGATGGATTTGGGGTGGGGTGTATGGCTCGACTCAAAGAAAAACAGTCCATTGTACAGTGAACAAGGTCAATTTACTCTGCCAGCTGCCTACTTAAAGAGGAAACACACACCAGAGCGATTTAAATTGCAATGCAGAGAGTAAAGATAGCCGCAGACAAAGTAATCAATCCCAGCCATCTAGAGCAGAGTGATTGCAAACCTGAGAGTCATAGAGTCATACTGTCTTACAGCATGGAAACAGATCCTTCGGCCCAACTCGCCCATACCGACCAACATGCATCATCTACACCAGTCCCACCTACCTGCGTTTGGCCCAAACGCCTTTTTGACCACCTTATCTACCCGTAATTCCACCTTCAAGGAACCATGTACTTGTACTCCTACATCCCTCTGCTCTACAACACTACCCAGAGGCCAACCATTCACTGTGTAGGTCCTGCCCACGTTAGACTTCCCAAAGTGCAACACCTCGCATGTCTCTGCATTAAATTCCATCAACCATTCCTCAGCCCACCTGGCCAATCGATCCAGATCCTGCTGCAATGTTTGACAACTATCTTTACTATCTGCAAAACCACCCACTTGCTAATCATCCAAATCATTGATGAAGATGACAAACAGTAACGGGCCCAGTACCGAACCCTGAGGCACACCACTAGTCACGGGCCTCCAGTCCGAGAAGCAACCTTCCACCATCACCCTCTGCTTCCTTCCATGGAGTCAATTTGCTATCCTAATCAGCCCTTGTCCGTCTAATTCCATGAATGTCCTATCCCTCAGAATACTCTCTAGCAACTTACCAACTACAGATCTTGAGCTCATCGGCCTATAGTTCCCAGCATTTTCCCTGCAGCCTTTCTTGAAAAGAGGTACAACATTTGCCACCCTCCAGTCTTCCGGCACCTCTCCTGTATTTGAGGATGACTCGTAAATTTGAACCAGGGCTCCCGCAATTTCCTCTCTAGTTTCCCACAATGTCCTCGGAAATATCTGATCAGGCCCTGGAGATAGGTCTACCTTCATATGAGTCAGTACCTTCAGTACTTCTTCGACCGTAACACTGACTGCTCTCAAGACACTTCCATTAACTGCCCCAAGTTCCTCCATCCTACTGTCTTTCTCCATGGTAAATACAGAGGAGAAATACTCATTGAAGACCTTGCCCATCTCCTGGGGCTCCACACAGAGGTGACCGCTTTGATTCCTGAGGGATCCCACACTTTCTTGTTACCCATTTTCGCTTTATGCGGTTATAAAAACTCTCTTGAACAATCTCCTGGCCCCTTTTTTACCTTTTCCCCCCTTTTTTAGCTTACTCCTTAGTTCCCAAAACTCCTCCTGGGGTACACTTGATCCCAGCTGCCTATAACTGTCCTATTCTTGACCATAGCATAGCATCTCTGGAGACCATGGACAGAATGCTAGAGAAACTCAGCGGGTCAGGCAGCATCTCTGGAGAACATGGACACAGAGTGCTGGAGTAACTCAGCGGGTCAGGCAGCATCTCTGGAGAACATGGACAGATACCCGACTTGCAGAGTTACTCCAGCAGTTAGTGCCTATCTTTGGTATGAAGCAGCAACTGCAGTTTCACATGAAAACTGGAGGAACAGCACCTCATATTGCAGTTGGGTAACTTACAACGTTGAATTCTCCACTTTAAGTAATGTCCCCCTACCCCCCTCCGCACCACCCCCACTCACTTGTTCCTTTCCTCTTCTCCCTACGCTTATCTCCCAACCCCGAATCCCACATTCCCCTTTAATACCCCCTCTTGCCCTTCCCCTCCCCCGTTCCCGTCCACCCACATCCCTCCCTCCGACTTTGCATCCCATTCCTTCACTTCTCTCTGTATCTGACCCCCATAGGTCTTCTTTTCACCTGCTGCCTTTGTCACTTACTCCACCCATCTGCCAATCACCACCTTACCTGTATCCACCAAACACGCGCCAGGCCTTGTCCTACCCCCACCCCTCTCTTCCAGTTTTCACCATCCCCCCTACTCCATCGGGCCCCGACCTGAAACACTATCTATCCATTCCCTCCACAGATGCTGCCTGACACACTGAGTTCCTCCAGCACTTTGATCAAGGTTTCAGCATCTTAGTTTAGTTTAGTTTAGATTAGTTTAGTTTAGATACACAGTGTGGAAACAGGCCCATCAGCTCATTGAGTCCACACCAACCAATGATCACGTATTCCAGCACTATCCTACACACTAGGGACAATTTACAATTTACAGAAGCCAATTAACGTACAAACCTGCACGTCTTTGGAGTGTGGGAGGAAACCGGAGCACCCGGAGAAAACCCACGCGGTCACGGGGGGAACATACAAACTCCGTACTGACAGCACCCGTCGTCAGGATGGAACCCGGGGCTCTGGCGCTGTGAGGCTGTAACTCTACCTCTGTGCCACCATGTTGCCGTTTCTTTTGTAACACGATATTCTGTTTATTTTCTCTTTTGCACCGGCTGACGTTCTCGTGTTTGCTATGATTCGCCTCGGTTGCGCGCAAACCAAAGCATTTTCACTGTAGCGTGGTGCACGCGACAATAATAAACATCGACCAGAGCCGAGCACGTCACCTGATCCTGGAACTACCACCCCTGCGAGACAGCACTGTGGGGAGGTACCCACAACTTCACCGTCACCTTCACCAATGACAGTACAACAAGAAGGCAGCTCACCCCCACAAGCAGTCATGCTGTGAGGCAACGTTAGTAGAGGCATAGACAGTTAGAAGGTTTTCTATGTCAAATAATAGAGGGCATAGCTTTAAGGTAAGAGGGGCAAAGTGTTAATGATGATGTGCAGGGGCAAGTTTTTTACACAGAAGATGTTGGATGCCTGGTACGTGCTGCCAGTGGTGGAGATGGAGGCAGATACAATAGTGGCCTTTAAGGGTCCTTTAGATAGGCACGTGGATATGCAGGGAATGGAGGGATGTGGGTCACGTGCAGGCAGAGGAGATTAGTTTAACTTGGCATCATGTTTGGCAAGGACATTGTGGGTCGAAGGGCCTGTTCCTGTGCTGGACAGTCCTGGTGGCAAGGCCAGCAGCATCATCGAGGTACTGACCTCCCACCTACCTCATTAGAGGCCCTCAAATAATCTTTAATCGGAGTTTACATGGCACTCTGTGTCCATGTTCTCCAGAGATGCTGCCTGACCCGCTGAGTTACTCCAGCACTCTGTGTCCATGTTCTCCAGAGATGCTGCCTGATCCACTGAGTTACTCCAGCACTCTGTGTCCATGTTCTCCAGAGATGCTGCCTGACCCGCTGAGTTACTCCAGCACTCTGTGTCCATGTTCTCCAGAGATGCTGCCTGACCCGCTGAGTTACTCCAGCACTCTGTGTCCTTGCATTAAACGTTGTTCCCTTTATAATGCAGCTGTACATTGTGGATGACTCAATTGTAATCTTGTATAGACTATCCGCTGAAGTGAGACACAAAGTGCTGGAGTAACCCAGCAGGTCAAGCAGCATCTCTGGAGAAAAGGAATGGGTCGAAACCCTTCTTCAGACTAAGATTCAGGGGAGAGGGAAACTAGGGTCATGAGAAGGTTCAGAACAGGTTCTTCAGTCTGGATAGTACACAACAAATATCTTTTCATTGTACACGTGGCAATAAACTGCACTAAACTAAACGTTATTCCCTTTATCCTGTATCTGTACACTATGGAGAGCTTGATTGTAATCATGTAAAGTCTTCCTGCTGACTAGCTTTTCAATGAACCTCGGTACACATGACAAGAAATTAAATAAGATAATTTCTTTTGAAACCCATCTTTTCACAAGAGCCCTGGCACAATGAGCAGTGGTGGAATGGCTGCGTATTCTGTGGCATTTCAATGTACTTTCGAACACATGATGATAAACTAAACCAACTAACTAAGTAACTAACTAACTAACTAACTAGCTGACAGCTCCATTCTGTGGCCAGAGAGGAGGAGGCTGATCAGAGAGAGGGGAAACCATTCCTACCTGGGACAGGTGGCAGGCACGTGCAGCTGAACATGGTTACGTAGTCCACCTGGAAGTCGGAGTTGATGGGGTAGTAGTGGGAGAGTTTGATCATCTTCTTGAAGGCATCGTAGATGAAGATGAAGCTGATGAGGGAGGAGAAGCCCTCCTCAGTGAAGCGGGTGAAGTACTGCACCAGGAAACTGGCGTCCGTGGCAACCAGGATCAGAGTCAGGAAGGCCGACCACAAGCCGATCCACAGACGGAACTCCAGGTAGTCAAAGGCATTGTCCCTGCAAGACAAGGTTGGCGGCACGTTGATACACAGAGCCGCAGAGAAACAGAGCCAGAGAACCACTGAGCCACAGAGAAACAGAGCGTGAAAACGGGCACTTTGGCCCAACTTTCCCACGCCAACCCACCTGCCCGCGCTTGGCCCATAAACCTGTCCTATCCCTGTACCTGTCCAAATGTTTCTTAAACATTCTAATAGTCCCAGCCTCAACTACCTCCTCTGGATACTCGTTCCACACACCCACTGTCAAAAGGTTACCCCTCAGAATCCTATTAAAACTTTCCCCCCTCACAATAAGCCTATGTCCTCTGGTTCTCGATTTCCCTACAGGGCAAAAGACTCAATCTATTTCCCTCATGATTTTATACACCTCTAGAAGATCACCTCTTATCCTCCCATGCTCCAAGCAATAGAGTCCCAGCCGGCTCAACCTCTCCCTGTAGCTCACACCCTCGTGTCCTGGCAACATCCTTGTAAATCTTCCCTGTACCCTTTCCAGCTTGACAACATCTTTCCCAGGGCTGCCAACATTGGGTGAGAGTTGGGAGTGAGAAATTTGCGAGAGACCAAGCCCGAGGGAGCATTGCGACCGGAGGGGGGGGGGGGGGGGTAGGAGGAGGGTGCCCCGTCCCATTGGTACGGAACATTTGCATTTTTCAGCTTGAAATTGTGCAATATGGTGCATACTGTAGCGAGTCTTATAACTTACACTTGAATGCAATATATATGCTTTAAATTGGATTGGAGCGTTTTTGAAAGGGGGGAGGCTGTGCGATCACTGATCACTGGCCTTGGGGGTATCCGGTGAGGGAGTGGAGCAACCGAGTGGGGAGAGAGTGTGGAAGAAGGGTAGGAACTTTTTGAAATTTGATGTATTAAAATCATGTTTTAGTGCACTGTAGAAGTATGATTTCAATGTTCTTTGTATGAAGTATTTTTAAGAGGTGACTTTTTAAGGGGAAACTTTATCCACACAAAGGGTGATGGGTGTATGGAACAAGCTGCCAGAGGAGGTAGTTGAGGCAGGGACCATCCCAACATTTAAGAAAAAGTTTGACTGATACATGGATAGGACAGGTTTGGAGGTATGGACCAAAAGCAGGTAGCGTAGCTGGGACATGTTGGCGGGTGTGGGCAAGTTGCGCCGAAGGGCCTGTTTTCACACTGTATCACTCTATGACTACATTATGCCTCCACCATGCATGAATGCTTCAAAATCAAGCGATCGAGTTTTATTGCCATATACTCAAGCATAGAAACATAGAAAATAGGTGCAGGAATAGGCCATTCGGCCCTTCGAGCCAGCACTGCCATTCAATATGATCATGGCTATTCATCTAAAATCAGTACCTCTTTCCTGTTTTTTCCCCATATCCCTTGATGTCGTTAGCCCCAAGAACGAAATGTAACTCTCACTTGAAAACATCCAGTGAATTGGCCTGCACTGCATTCTGTGGCAGAGAATTCCACAGATTCACAACTTTCTACGTGAAGAAAGTTTGTCCTCATCTCAGTCCTAACTGCCCCCCCCCCCTTTATTCTTAAACTGTGACCCATGGTTCTGAACGCCCCCAACATCGGGAACATTTTTCCTGCAGTTACAGTAAGTGAAAATCTAGCAGGCAAGCAGGATGCTTTCACCAACCACCCCCATTTGAAGTCCACTATATTCCACCATTTCTACCCAGTGCTTGGTACTTACTTCCAGCAGCCACTGGTTGTCCTCCAGGATGCACCGAGGCGCAGCCTGATCCATGCCAGTCACCTGGGCAAATTCGACACAGAGACTCTCTCTCTCTCTCTCCCACCTCTCTTCCGCTCTTTCTCCTCTCAACCCCCCTCTCTCTCCCACTCTATCTCTCCACTCCCCCTCTCTTTCCCCCCTCTCCCTCTGTCTCTCCTCTCACCCCCTCTCCCCCTCTCACTCTCTCCCCTTCCCTCTCTTCTCCCTCCCCCCTCTCTCTCTCCCCCTCACTCTAGCCCACTCTCTCCCCTCTCTTGTCCCCCCTCTCTCCCTCCCACCTTACTCTTCCCCTTCTCTCTTGTCCCCTCTCTCCTCTCTCTCCCCCTCTCCCCTCTCTTTCCCCTAACTCTCTCTCCCCCTCTTTCTTCTCACTCTCCCCCTCTTCTCTCTCTCCTCTCTCTCCCCCTCGCTTCCCCCCAACCTCTTTCTCCCTCCCTCTCCACACTCTCCCCTCTCTCTTTCCCCTCTCTCTGTCTCTCCTCTCACCTCTCTCTCTTCCCCCTCTCCTCCTCTCTTCCCCATTTCTCCCTCCTACCTCACTCTTCCCCTTGCCCTCTCTCCCCTCTCTTTCTCCTCTGTCTCTATCTCTTTTTCTTTGCCCCCCTATTTCTCTCTTTCCCCGTTTCTCTCTTTCCCCCTCTCCTTTACCACCCCTCTCTCCCATTCTCTCCCCTCTCCTCCCCCTCTCTCTCTTCTTCCTCTTTCTGTCCCTCTCTCACCCTCACTTCCCCCTCACTCCCTCACCTCTCTCGTCTCTCCCCCCTCCCTCTTATCTCCCTCCATTCACTCCCCCCCTGTCTCTCCCCTCTCTCTCCTCTCAACCCCCCCCTCTCTCTCTCTCCCCACTGTCTCCCTGTCTCCTCTCCCTCTCTCTCCTCTCAACCCCCCCCCCCCCTCTCTCTCTCTCCCCACTGTCTCCCTGTCTCCTTTCCCTCTCTCTCTCTCCACCTCCCTTTGAGGGTCTGTCCCTTCGGCACAGAGACTCTCGCGGCAGCGGCAGTGGCAGCGGTGCGACGCTTCCGACGGCTCCGACGCCCGGGACACTCGCACTGTCTGGAGTGCTCCATGGCCAGAGCTGCAGCGAGCGACACGCCGGCCCCGGCAAACACTCGTCCGTCCCGGCTCCCCGCATCTGTTCCCGCCGCTGGTTCTGCTCCCATCCCTCCCGCAGCCCCTGCTCTCCAACACCCGCGGACCATGCAGTTTATCCGAGTTTTGAAATTTTCGTTGATCACAAAATTTCCCACCACTGAGCGTGAGAAATGTCTGATGAGCGTGAGAGTTTGCTTGAGGGCGTGAGTCTCACGCTCAAAGCGTGAGAGTTGGCAGCCCTGTCTTTCCTGTAACACAGTGCCCAGAACTCTACACAATATTCTAAATGTAGCCTCACCAACATCTTATACAACTGCAACATGAACTCTCAACTTCTATGAGCGTTAAACGCCACTGGGCCTGTACTCGCTGGAGTTCAAAAGGATGACGGGACACACCATTGAAACATTGAATAATGAAAGGCCTGGATAGAGTGGATGTGGAGAGAATGTTTCCATTAGTGGGAGAGTCCAGGACCAGAGGGCAAAGCCTCAGAATAAAAGGACGTACTTTTTAAAAGATGAGGAGGAATTTCTTTAGTCAGAGGGTGGTGAATCTGTGGAATTCATTGCCACTGACGGCTGTGGAGGCCAACTCAGAGGACATTTTTAAAGCGGAGATTGACAAGTTCTTGATTAGTGCCGGTGTCAGGGGTTACAGGGAGGGCAGGAGAATGGGATTGAGAGGGAAAGATAGATCAGCCATGGTTGAATGGCAGAGCAGACTCAATGGGCCGATTGGCCTACACCTGCTCCTATGACTAATGAACATAAACTTGGGTATCCAGGCTATCACCAGATAGGAACCACCCAATTACCAACTAGAGAGTGGTCCTGACCTCCCATCTACCCTCTTGGGGACCCTGGGACTATCTTTAATCAGACTTTACAGGATATTATCTTGCACTAAACGTGGGCAGCTTGATAGTAATCATGTATCGTCTTTCCGCTGACTGGACAGCACGGCTTTTTTACGAAGAATCCTTTTCATTGTACTTTGGTACACATAATAATGATAAACTAAAGTCAACTAAAGGTTGATGTTCATTATTGTCACGTGCTGCAGTGATCAGCTAAGTCATTCTGGTTTCCATTCCCATCAGGCTGTTTATCACTCGAGAGCTTACGGTGGGGCAATAGATGGTAAATTCAGGCATTAATGACTCTTCCTCATTTATAAATTTAGCACAATCACTCAACTTCGGCCAAACAAAGTATGTCGTTGATAATATAATAATGCTGCCTTCTGGCAAGATGAAGTGGCTGAGGGGACAATAACCCCATTTAACAAATATTTGGACAGTTACATGGATAGGAAAGGTTGACCGTGATGCTGGGCCAAATTTTAGGATTAGGTTCAGGTTTATTACTAAGGTACAGTGAAAAGCTTTGTTTTGCATGATATCCAATACTATACATAAATACAATCACGCCAAACTCAAGTACTATAGGTAGAGCAAAGGGGAAGATACAGAGTGCAGAATATAGTAGAAACATAGAAAATAGATGCAGGAGTAGGCCATTCGGCCCTTTGAGCCAGCACCACCATTCAATACGATCATGGCTGATCATCCATAATCAGTACCCCGTTCCTGCTTTCTCCCCGTATCGCTTGATTCTGTTAGCACTAATAGCTAAATCTAACTCTCTCTTGAAAACATCCGGTGAATTGGCCTCCTCTGCCTTCTGTGGCAGAGAATTCCACAGATTCACATCTCTCTTGGTGAAATCTCAGTCCTAAATGGCCTACCCCTTATTCTTAAATTGTGACCTCTGGTTCTGGACTCCCCCAACATCAGGAACATTTTTCCTGCATCTAGCCTGTCCAAGCCCTTAAGAATTTTATATGCTTCTCTAAGATTCCCTCTCATCCTTCTAAATTCCAGTGAATACAAGCCCAGTCGACCCATTCTTTCCTCATATGTCAGTCTTGCCATCCCGGGAATTAACATGGTGAACCTACGCTGCACTCCCGCAATAGTAAGAACGTCCTTCCTCAAATTAGGAGACAAAACTGCACACAATACTCCAGGTGCAGTCTCACCAGGGCCATGTACAATTGCAGTAGGACCTCCTTGCTCCTAAACTCAAATCCTCTCGCAATGAAGGCCAACATGCCATTAGCTTTCTTCACTGCCTGCTGTACCTGCATGCTTACTTTCAGTGACTGATGTACAAGCACACCCAGGTCTTGTTGCACCTCCCCTTCCCCTAATCTGACACCATTCAGATAATAATCTGCCTTCCTGAACATTAGCATCCTCATCGCAGCTCACACCGCCACCCAGCTTTGTGTCATCCGCAAACATGGAGATGTTACATTTAATTCCCTCGTCTAAATCGTTAATATATAATGTAAATAACTGGGGTCCGCTTCATCGAGCCTTGCGGCATCCCACTAGTCACTGCCTGCCATTCTGAAAAGGATTCATTAATTCCTACTCTTTATTTCCTATCTGCCAACCAGTTCTCTATCCACGTCAATACCCTACCCCCAATACCATGTGCTCTAATTTTGGCACACTAATCTCTTGAGTGGTAAGGTCTCTCATAGGAGATTAGTGATAAGGTCCCACATAGGAGATTAGTGGGCAAAATTAGGGCACATGGTATTGGGGGTAGAGTGCTGACATGGATAGAAAATTGGTTGGCAAACAGGAAACAGAGAGTGGTGATTAACGGGTCCCTTTCAGAATGGCAGGCAGTGACTAGTGGGGTACCGCAAGGCTCGGTGCTGGGACTGCAGCTATTTACAATATACATCAATGATTTGAATGAAGGGATTCAAAGTAACATTAGCAAATTTGCAGATGACACAAAGCTGGGTGGCAGTGTGAATTGTGAGGAGGATGCTATGAGAATGCAGGGTGACTTGGACAGGTTGGGGGAGTGGGATGGCAGATAAAGTTTAATGTGTAGAAATGTGAGGTTATCCACTTTGGTAGCAAAAACAGGAAGGCAGATCAGTATTTAAATGGCATAGTTGGAAAAAGGGGCAGTACAACGGGATCTGGGGATCCTTGTACATCAGTCTATGAAAGTAAGCATGCAGGTACAGCAGGCAGTGAAGAAAGCGAATGCATGTTGGCCTTTATAACAAAATGAGTCAAGTATAGGAGCAAAGAGGTCCTTCTGCAGTTATACAAAACCCTAGTGAGACCACACCTGGAATATTGTGTGCAGTTTTGGTCTCCTAATTTGAGGGACATTCTTGCTATTGATGGGGTGCAGCATAGGTTTACAAGGTTAATTCCCGGGATGGCGGAACTGTCATATGCTGAGAGAATGGAGCGGCTGGGCTTGTATACTCTGTGGAGTTTAGAAGGATGAGAGGATATCTTATTGAAACATATAAGATTGTTAAGGGTTTAGACACGCTAGAGGCAGGAAACATGTTCCCAATGTTGGAGAAGTCCAGAACCAGGGGCCACAGTTTAAGAATAAGGGGTAAGCCATTTAGAACGGAGACGAGGAAACACTTTTTCTCACAGAGAGTTGTGAGTCTGTGCAATTCTCTGCCGGTTCTCTGGATGCTTTCAAGAGAGAGCTGGGTAGGGCTCTTAAAGATAGCGGAGTCAGGGGATATGGGGAAAAGGCAGGAACGGGGTACTGATTGAGGATGATCAGCCATGAACACATTGAATGGCCGAATGGCCTACTCTTGCACCTATTGTCTATTGTCTATGGAGTGGGACCTTGTCAAAGGCTTTTTGAAAGTCCAGATAGACCACATCCATTGGCTCTCCCTTTTACATTCTACTTGTTACATCTTCAAAAAATTCCAGAAGATTAGTCAAGCATGATTTGACAATAGATTTCCCCATCATAAATCCATGCTGAGTTTGACCGATCCTGTCACTGCTTTCCAAATGCACTGCTATTACATCTTTATATCCAGTCGATAAAACATTGGAAAATGATCACCAATGCATCCACGATTTCTAGGGCCACCTCCTTAAGAAATCTGGGATGCAGACCATCAGGCCCTAGGGATTTATCCGCCTCCAGTCCCAACAGTTTACCTAACACCATTTCCTGACTAATGTGGATTCCCTTCAGTTCCTCCCTCCCACTAGATCCTCAGTCCCCTAGTATTTCTGGGAGATTGTCTGTGTCTTCCTTCGTGAAGACAGAACCAAAGTACTCGTTTAACTGCCATTCCCTTGTTCTCCATTATAAATCCACCTGTTTCTGACTGTAAGGGACCTACATTTGTCTTCACTAATCTATTCCTCTTCACATATCTAAAGAAGCTTTTACAGTCAGTTTTTATATTCCACGCAAGCTTTCTTTCATGCTCTATTATCCCCCTCTTAATTAACCCCTTTGTCCTCCTCTGTTGAGTTCTCGGCATTGTAGCGCATCAGTTCCAGAGACAATGGGGTAGAGTTGAATCGGACAGCACTTTAGCTTATGGGAGGTCTGTTGGCACTGGAACTGATGCACTACAATGCTGAGAACTATATTCTGCACTCTGTATCTTCTTTGTACCTGAGTTTGGCATAATAGTGTTTTCTGATCTGACCGGATAGCATGCAAAACAGATCTTTTCACTGTACACACATGACAATAATAATCCTAAACTTGAGTTGGGTATGGGCAGTTTCTGTGTGGGTTTGCCACTCTGACTCTGTGGAGCGAGTCTGTCCAGTTTGGAGCAATACAATTGTTCTATTGTGTGAGATCTCCTTTAAGTGAAGTGCAGCTTGTGAATGGGGGATAAAACACTCCACACGTGTTAAGTGGCTTCGACTGTCATTGTTCCCCCAATACGATGACCTTCATTACATCTGCTGCGTGATCCTATCTCGGGGCAAGCATAGAACGCCACTCCGACTAAACTGGGGATGACAAAGGCGGCTTTCTCTCGCACCAGAGAGGGGCTATTGTGTCAGCGCGCATGACGAATATAGCGCCATGTCACGTCAAGCTCAGTTAAAGGGCAATCCTTCCTGTCCACTGTCCTATCAACTGGCATAGAAACATTGAAACATAGACAATAGGTGCAGGAGTAGGCCATTCAGCCTTTCGAGCCAGCAACGCCATTCAATGTGATCATGGCAGATCATCCACAATCAGTACCCCGTTCCTGCTTTTTGTCCACATATCCTTTGATTCCATTTGCCCTAAGACGTAAATCTAACTCTCTCTTCAAAATATCCAGTGAATAGGCCTCCACTGCCTTCTGTGGCAGAGAATTTCACTGATTCACAACTCTCTGTGTGGATAGCTGCTGCCAAGAACATGGTCTCAGAACAGAGTTTAGTTTAATTTAGAGATACAGCACGGAAACAGGCCCTTCGGCCCACAGAGTCCGTGCGGACCAACGGTCACCCATAGAACACTAGTTCTATGCTATCCCACTTTCTCACCCACTCCCTACACACAGTGAAAAGCCGCAGAGTACACAGAGGGCCGATTAATCTACAGACCCGCACGTCTTTGGGATGTGGGAGGAAACCAGAGCACCCGGAGGAAACCCACGCGGTCACAGTGAGTATGTGCAAATGCCACACAGACAGAACCTGATGTGAGGTTTGAACCCGGGTCTCTGGCGCTGCGAGGCAGCAACTCTATCGCTGTGCCACCCCAAGTGTAGTACAGCACAGAAACAGTCCCTTTGGCCCAACTTGCTCACACGACCAACATGCCCATCTACACCAGTCCCACCTGTCCGCATTTGGCCCATATCCTTCTAAACATTTCCTATGCATGTACCTACCTGTGCCTTTTAAATGTTGTAATAGTACCTGCCTCAACTACCTCACCCGGCAGATCGTTCCATACACCCACCACCCTTGTGTAAAAAAATTGCACTGTTGAGCAGGTGAGCCGTTTACGGGGATCAGGTGAGCCATTTACCGGGGACAAGTAAGCTGTGTACCCTGGACAGGTGAGCTGTGTACCCGGGACAGGTGAGCTGTGTACCCGGGACAGGTGAGCTGTGTACCCGGGACAGGTGAGCTGTGTACCCGGGACAGGTGAGCTGTGTACCCGGGACAGGTGAGCTGTGTACCCTGGACAGGTGAGCTGTGTACCCTGGACAGGTGAGCTGTGTGCCCGGGACAGGTGAGCTGTGTACCTGGGACAGGTGTGCCATTTACCATGGACAGGTGAGCTGTGTACCTGGGACAATTGAGGTTTACTGGGGACAGGTGAGCTGTCTACCAGATACAGGTGAGTTCTTTATTGGGGACAGGTGAGTTGTGTACTGGGGACAGGTGAGCTGTGTTCCGGGGACAGGTGACCATCGCACAGACCTGGTCACTGTGGTTACTGATGCAGACTGAAGGTTCAATGTTGGGCACGAGGCCCAGGGAACAGCTCTCTCTTTCCACCACAGGGGAACAGGTACATCCTCAGCCGGCACATGGTACATTCCACACAGCAACAGGAACAATCCAGCACCTACACTCACCTCTGCTGCTGACTGCCACACAAAACCTTGGCTCAATGTGTGAGAGGGGGACAAGGAGAGAGAGAGGGGGGGAGAGAGGAGAGAGAGGGGGAGGAGAGAAGGAAGGAGGAGAGGGAGGGGGAGAGGGAGAGGGAGTGGGAGGGGGAGAGGGAGGGGGAGGGGGAGAGAGAGAGACAGTGACAGTGACAGTGACAGTGACAGTGACAGTGACAGTGACAGAGACAGAGACAGAGACAATGACAGACCTTGAGGAAGGGTCCCAACCCAAAACCATCCTCAGTGGCATTAACTACAGGGAGAGGTTGGCCAGACGTGGATTGTTTACTCTGGAACGTCGGAGGTTGAGGGAAGACATGATGAAAGTGTATAAAATGATAAGCATGGATAGGATAGACAGTCAGAACCTTCCCCACTGGTGGAAAAATCTAATACGAGAGGACATAGTTTTAAGGTGACAGGAGCAAAGTTTAAAGGAGATGTGCGGGGCAAGTATTTTTTTCCACAGAGGGTGGTGGGGGCCTGGAACGCGCTGCCAGGGATGGTGGTGGAGGCAGATATGATAGTGGTGCTTACAAGACTCTTGGATAGGTATAAGGCTATGCAGGGAATGGAGAGATATGGATCACATGCAGGCAGATGTGATGGTCTTTGCATCATGTTCAGCACAGACATTGTGGGCCGAAGGGCCTGTTCTTGGGCTGTACTGTTCTATGTTCACACACACACACACACACTGCAAAGGCGGGGGCCAGGGTAAGCGGGAGAGCGCTGTCTGAAATTCACACCCGCGATGAAGGGGAAGGTAAAAGACGGCTGCACAGAGTACGGTAAGTCCTTTAGAGACTGCGGAGGTGGTGGGGGGGAGAGAAGGGAAAAGAGGGGGAGAGAAGGGGAGAGAAGGGGGGGGGGAGAAGGGGGGGAGAAACAGTGAAGACAGTTTTAAGAAGTCAGACAACTTATAATAAAGTTTAGCGGGCATTTTACCTACCGGTCGGTTTTCCTGGGTCCTGAAAATTCCAATGAGCCAATTAAAATGCCCGGTCAGCGAAGGAGATTGCCTACGGCTGCCCTCGACTGCCTGTAACTACATGGTGACCCCACTCCACTGCACTACGAGTTCAAAAGAACCATGCCGACCAATTTTTACTCGCGGAAAATCTTTCAACAACTTCCCTCGATCATGAAGGAGAGTTCCAGTGACCTCATGACCTCATAGGACCTCCTAGGACCACGTGTCGACCATGCTGCGAGCTTGAGTCGAGGGCAAACTCTTTTAAACTCGCAGATTAGATCGCCGCAGTGGGACAGGCCCTTAAGTTAATTGACTTTGTATAGACAATAGCCAATAGGTGCAGGAGCCAGCAGCACCATTCAATGTGACCCCTGTTCCAGCCTTCTCCCCATATCCCCTGACTCCGCTATCTTTAAGACCTCTATCTAACTCTCTCTTGAAAGCCTCCTGAGAATTGGCCTCCAATGCCTTCTGAGGGAGAGAATTCCACAGATTCACAACTCTCTGTGTGAAAAAGTTGTTCCTCATCTCTAAATGTTCTAAATGGCTACTCTTATCCATAAAACTGTGGCCCCTGGTTCTGGACTTTCCCAACATCAGGAACATGTTTCCTGCCTCTAGCGTGTCCAAACCCCTCTCATCCTTCTAAATTCCAGTGTGTACAAGCCCACCCGCTCCATTCTACCAACATATGACCCGCCATCCCGGGGATTAACCTCGTGAACCTATGCTGCACTCCCTATAAGTGTAAATTGCCCCAAATGTGTAGGATAATGTTAATGTGCAGGGATCGCTGGTTGGTGTGGACTCAGTGGATTGAAGGGCCTGTTTTCGCTCTGTATTTCTAAAGTAAAGTAAACCTATCCATGTCCTCCAGAGATGCTGCCTGACCCGCTGAGTTACTCCAGCACTCTGTGTCTTCCTGTGATAGCTGTAATTAACTCCATCCCTCATGGGGACGAGACTCATTAATTGTCAAGAGTGCCGCAGCAGATGCTGAATTCACAGTTCTTGTTAGGACAAAGAAAGTGAGTTCTAAATTTAAACGCTCATCTTCCGACTGACTGTGCTCATCTCTGCCCACACCACTCTCACAGTCTGAGTCATAAGGTCATCAAGTCTACTCCGCCATTCAATCATGGCTGATCTATCTCTCCCTCCTAACCCCATTCTCCTGCCTTTGCCCATATCCTCTGACACCCGTATTAATCAAATATCTATCTACCTCTGTCTTAAAAATATCCACTGACTTGGCCTCCACAGCCTTCTGTGGCAAAAAAATCTACAGATTCACAACCATCTGACTAAAGAAATTTCTCCTCATCTACTTCCTAAAAGAACGTCCTTTAATTCTGAGGCTGTAGCCTCTAGTCTTAGACTCTCCCACTAGTGGAAACATCCTCTCCACATCCACTCTATCCAAGCCTTTCTCTATTCTATGTTTCAATAATGTCCTTCACCTCATCCTTCTAAACTCCAGCGAGTACAGGCGCAGTGCCGACAAACGCTCATCGTAGGTTAACCTACTCATTCCTGGGATCATTCTTGTAAACCTCCTCTGGACCCTCTCAAGAGCCAGCACATCCTTCCTGAGTGGTTCCGGAGGTTACTCAGTTCCTCAGTGTCAGAGATGGCTTCAGGTGTAGCGATTCTGGGCGGTGACAGAAAGGTGCGGATCCACAGGGTGAGAGAGGTCTCCGCGAGTCCCAGGGGTGCAGTGGGGTGGGGGGGGGGGGGGGGGGGGGGGGGGGGGGGCGAGGGGCATGGGGAACGTTTCTGTAGATGAATGACTGAAGGGGCAATGGAAGGAAAGACGAGGAGAACAAGATAAACGCAGGGCTGCGGGGGAGAGTGGGGTAAGGTGATTAATTTGTAGACAGTGTGTATGCAAGCAAAAAATCTCTCTGTGCCTAGTCACACATGGCAATAAACTATTCCATTCCAATTCTAGAATCTTTCAAAGAGATAATAGAGGTACGATAGGCTGAATGGCCTCATTTTCCATCACAGTGAAGCAGAGGGATTTAGTACAGGTCCATAGTTTGTTGAAAGGTGAGTAAGTGACAGATAGGGTGATAGACACAAAGTGCTGGAGTAACTCAGTGGGTCAGGCCTCTTTCTCCAGAGATGCTGCCTGTCCCATTGAGTTGCTCCAGCACTTTGCGTCTATCTTTGGTGTAAAACAGCATCTGCAGTCCTTTGTTTTGACAGGTAAATAGAGTGGTCAAGAAGGCACATTGGCATTCATCAGTGTTTTGAGTATAGGAATTGTGATGCTACGTTACATTTGTAAAAGACATTAGTGAAGTTAGATTTGGAATATGGTATCAAACTGTCGTTAAACTGTCGTTAAACTGGAACGGGTGCAGAGAAGATTTACGAGAATGTTGCCAGGACTCGAGGGCCTGAGCTACAGGGAGAGGTTGGGCAGCCTAGGAGCGCAGGGGGCTGAGGGGTGACCTTATAGATGTATATAAAATCATGAGATGAATAGATAGGTTGAATGCCTGGAGTAGGGGAATCAAGAACCAGAGGACATAGGTTTAAGGTGAGAGGGGAAAGATTTAATAGGAACCTGAGGGGCAACCTTTTCACAAGGTGGGTGTATAAAACAAGCTGCCAGATGAGGTGGTTGAGGCAGGTACTATAACAACATTTAAAAGATACATGGACAGGTACATGGATAGGAAAGGTATAGAGGCAAATGGGCCAGGATAGATCCCTCTTCTATGTTCTTCCCTCCTGTTACCAGACTACTGAATGTTCCTCCCATAAGCTAGGGTGTAGACCCGATCTCCCAACCTACCTCATGGTGAACATTGAACTTTTTCTCAGTAACTGTAGCACTATAATACATCATCATCATCGTTGAAAACATCATGTTGACAGTGATCGCAACATCTACTGAAGTGTGGATGGCCGTTGGCTCGCTAGGAGCTCATCCGCCCTTTGACAGGTCTTGTTTTTGGTCCTGTTGGAGGTCCACAGCCCCATCCTCACCTGGCAAACCAGGTGGGGGAAGACGGTTTAGTCGCTGACTATCCGACCATGGAGCAGGTAGCACGGAATTACATGGTACCCGTGACGGTGGGAACTCCCCCCGACCTGATCTATAACACTGTGATACTATATTCTGCACTCTGGGATTGGTCTCTTTGCACTACCTGTTGTACTTGAGTATGGCTTGATTGTACTCATGTGTTGGCTGATTAGGCCCGATTGTACGCCAAAAATGTCTGAAGAAGGGTTCCAACCCGAAATGTCGCCCGTCCATTTCCCTCCCCAGATGTTATATGACCCGCCACTATGTTACTCCAGCACTTTGTGTTTTGCTCAACATTCCAACATCTGCAGTTCCTTCTGTCTCCAAAGTTTCACTGTATCTTGGAACACATGACTTTAATAAACCAATTCCAATACCAAATTCAATCCCAATATCAGGAGTAGGAAGGAACTGCAGATGCTGGTTTACACCGAAGATAGACGCAAAATACTGGTGACGTTTCGGGTCATCTGAAGAAGGGTCTTGACCTGAAACGTCACCCATTCCTTCTATCCAGAGATGCTGCCTGTCCCGCTGAGTTACTCCAACTTCTGGTGTCCATAATCCAAATATCAATCCCAATATCAATCCCAATATCAATGCTATTATGTTCCAATATTAATTCCTATATCAATAGCAATAGCAATCAATGGAAATGCCTGCACCAATGCCTGTGCCAGTGTGACGTACTTGCTGAAGCTGAAGAGGAGACGTTCGAAGACCAGCACGGGGCCGGTGCTGCTGAGGATGGTGAGTGGTTGCCCGGCGAACAAGCAGAAGACGCATCCAGTGACAGCAGTGCCCAGGAAACTCTCCAACACGCCCTGAAGGGGGAGATAATGAATCAGCGAGTTCCATCCAATGGCTGCTCATACATTGTGCAGGAAGAAACTGCAGATGCAAGATAGACGCAAAATGCTGGAGTAACTCAACGGGACAGGCAGCATCTCTGGAGAGAAGGAATGGGTGACATTTCGAATCGAGACCCTTCTTCAGACTGAGAGTCAATGGAGAGGGAATCTAGAGATATGGAAGGGTTAGGTGTGAAAACGACAGATCAAAGCTGACGATTGCTCAAGGAAATGTAAAATGGTTCATTATTGGCTGAGGGAAGTAGACAACGAGGCATACAATCAGTAAAATTAATCAGGAGGACAGTGACACTAGTTGGAGAACTAGGACGGGGGAGGGACATAGAGAGAGGGAAAGCAAGGCCACTGTTAGCTGTGGGCTAAGTGAAAATGAGTTACAGACAATGAGGTTCAACTAGATGACTTTGAAACTGGTACAATGACTAGTGTGGGGGGCGGACGGAGAGAGGAAAGCAAGGGCTACTTGTAGTTAGAGAAGTCCATGTTCATACCACTGGGGTTGTAAGCTGCCCAAACAATATATGAGATGCTGTTCCTCCAATTTGCACTGGGCCTCACTCTGACAATGGAAGAAGCCCAGGACAGAAAGGTCAGTGTGGGAATGGGAGGGGGAGTTAAAGTGTTTTACACCTTTCCCTTCAATATCTCCCTCTCCACTGACTCCCAGTCTGGTTTGAAGCTGCCGTTGGCTGGTCCTCCATCCAAAGTGCGGGGGAATGGCCTTCCTCAGACTGACCCTAGTGGAGTGGGGATGTGGTCAGCTTTGTCCCCCTTCGTCCAATCTGTCTTCAGAAGGGTCCATCCCAAAACGCCGTCTGTCCATTCCCTCCACAGATGCTGCCTGACCTGCTGAGTTCCTCCAGTACTTTGTGTTTTGCTGAAGATTCCAGCATCCTTGTGCCTTCTCTATCACAGGCCAAGCTTTACCCCCACCACCCCTTTAACCTGTCGGGGGTTCTGCAAGTGAGAATTTCATTGTTCTAATCCGGGACTTATGATAACAAAACACTCTTGACTAATTGGGCCAGAGATTGTCACATTAGTTCCTGATTAGGGCATCAGTTCATGCGTCATAGGAGCAGAATTAGGCCATTCGGCCCATCCATTCGATCATGGCTGATTTATCTCTCTCTCAACCCCATTCTCCTGCCTTCTCCCCGTAACGTGACACCCATCGTAATCAAGAATCTGTCAATCTCCACTTAAAAAATACCCAATGACCTGGCCTCCACAGCCGTCTGTGGCGAAGAATTCTACAGATTCATAACCCTCTGACTAACTAAATTCTCCCCCATCTCCTCTCTAAAGGAACGTCCTTTAATTCTGAGGCTGTGCCCTCTGCTCCTAGACTCTCCCACGAGTGGAAACATCCTCTCCATATACACTCTATCCAAGCCTTTCACTATTCGGTAAGTTTCAATGTCCCAGGAAGCAGAGGCCCAACAACCTGCGGCAGTGCCCGCGAACCTGCATGTTTTCTGTGGCATCTCCGAGCAGCCCACCAAAGGTGATCGCGTTGGTCACCGTGCCCAGGTAGATGAAGAGGATGGCGGACAGCGACTGGATGCTGAGCGCGTCGTAGAAGTCACTGGCGTACCACGGGATCTTCCTCTTGATGTCCGCCACAAAGCCCCCGAAGAACCTACAGCGTCGGACAAAAGAAAAGTTCAATAGAAAACCGGGATGTTGCAGGGAAATCCCTCATGATGACATAGTTCCATTCTAGTTCCATAGATCCCATAGTCAATAAGGAATGCCATGGTCAATTGGGAAACACAAAGTCAATAAGGAATGACGTAGTCAACAAGGAATCCCATGGCCAATAAGGAATGCCATGGTCAATAAGGGTTGCTGTGGTCAATAAGGGATGCCATGGTCAATAAGGGATGCCATGGTCAATAAGGGAATGCTGTGGTCAATAAGGGTTGCTGTGGTCAATAAGGGATGCCATGGTCAATAAGGGATGCCATGGTCAATAAGGGATGCTGTGGTCAATAAGGGATGCCATGGTCAATAAGGGATGCTGTGGTCAATAAGGGATGCCATGGTCAATAAGGGATGCCATGGTCAATAAGGGATGCCATGGTCAATAAGGGATGCTGTGGTCAATATGGGAATGCCATGGTCAATAAGGGATGCTGTGGTCAATAAGGGAATGCTGTGGTCAATAAGGGATGCCATGGTCAATAAGGGTTGCTGTGGTCAATATGGGATGCCATGGTCAATAAGGGTTGCTGTGGTCAATATGGGATACAATGGTCAATAAGGGTTGCTGTGGTCAATACATGATTGGCAATAATGTTGTATGTAAAGACAGGTGTGAACACTACTGAATATGTCACTAATCAATGTATGGATGCTGAGAATTAGTTTATGCACACTTTTTTTTAATATATCTATTTTTATTCTGAATTAACTTTATTTTTGAAATTTAAGAAAAAATTTAAGAAAAAACTGAAGATAGCATTGCTATCAACCTGCCTCCTTTTCATTCAAAGGGCGACTATGAAGTCAATGAGAAACTAGCGTATTTGTCATTTTAGTTTTAGTATTAATTTTAGAGATGCAGCACTTTCTCATCCATTCCCAACACATTAGAGGCAATTTACGGTGAGCTGCTGCCTCACAGAGCAGTGACCCAGGTTCGATTCCGACTACGGGTGCTGTCTGTACGGAGTTTGTACGTTCTCCCCGTGACCATGTGGGTCTCTTCCAGGTGCTCCGGTTTCTTCCCAAACTCCAAAGACATGCTGGCTTGTAGATTAATTGGCCCTCTGTAAATTGCCCCTAGTGTGTAGGGAGTGAAGGAGAAAGTGGGATAACATAGAACTAGTGTGAACGGGTGATCGATGGTCAGCACGGAATCGGTGGGCCGCAGGGCCTGTTTCCATGCTGTGTCTTTAGACTAAACTAGACCATAAGTCAATGACTAAGAACTGCAGATGCTGCTTTATACCAAAGATAGAAACAAAGTGCTGGAGTAAACCAGATTGATGAAAGGTCCCAACCTGAAACGTCACCTATGCATGTTCTCCAGAGATGCTGCCTGACCCGCTGAGTTACTCCAGCACTCTGTGTCCATGTTCTCCAGAGATGCTGCCTGACCCGCTGAGTTACTCCAGCACTCTGTGTACTTCTGTGTATTGAGCAGCATCTGCAGTTCCTTGTTTCTAAGCCAGATTGCACATTTATTTCTCCTTACATTGCAGAATTTTTCGTCTTACCTTCCAGTTTTCTTCAGCTCGTCCGACACCTCGTGCCCCCCGCCTCCTTGTCCACTGTCGTGGGGCATGTCGCCATTCATCTGCACACTCTCTCCACCCGAAATCATGTTCTTCCTGTTGCAAAGTGGACAGCATTAGTGACACCATTCACTTCTGCCTAGCGCTCTCTCTCTCTCTCCCTCTCGCGCGCGCGGCTACAGTGCAACATAAAACAAGTCATTCAGCCCTTCTGAACCTTGATGGTGTTCCCTGCCCCACTCCGTGCTTCTTTCCTCACCACCCCCCCCAACCCGCTCCCCATCCACCTTTATCTCTCCCTCTGTGCCAACACATCAAAGTAGCCTATTCCATCCACAACATGCCTGTTACGTCAAGAATGTTTTATTGTCATATGTCCCAGACCGGCCAATGAAATTCTTGTTTGCTGCAGCACAACACAACACAATATGTAAACATAACGGGAGAAGAACAAAGTTCAGTGTATATATACACACACATGCACACATACTCAATAAATAACAATTATAGTGCAATAATAATAATAGCCTGTTGCAGTTCACAGCATATTTGTTGTCGAGTTTAATAGCTTGATGGCTGTAGGGAAGAAGTTGTTCCTGAACCTGGACGTTACAGTTTTCAGGCTCCTGTACCTTCTTCCCGATGGCAAAGTGAGATGAGAGTGTGGCCAGGATGGTGTGGGTCTCTGATGATGCTGGCTGTCTTTTTGAGGCAGCGACTCAGATTAATCCCTTCGATGGTGGGGAGGTCAGAGCCGGTGATGGACTGGGCAGTGGTCACAACTTTTTGCAGTCTTTTCCACTCCTGGACGTTCAAGTTGCTGAACCAGGCCACGATGCAACCAGTCAGAATGCTCTCTACTGTACACCTGTAGAAGTTCAAGAGAATCCTCTTTGACATACCGAATCTCCGTAATCTACTCAGGAAGTAGAGTCGCTGATGTGCCTTCTTTACATCAGTGTGCTGGGTCCAGGAAAGATCTTCGGAATTATGCATGCCCAGGAATTTGAAGTTTTTGACTCTCTCCACCATCATCCCATTAATGTAAACAGGATTGTGGGTCCTCATCCTTCCTCTTCCAAACTCCACAATCAGTTCCTTGGTTTTACTGATGTTGAGAGCCAGGTTGTTGTACTGGCACCATTTGGTCCATCGGTCGATCTCACTTCTCATGGTCATGTAACATGTAACAAGCAACATGGAACATGCAACATAGAACATAGAGCAGAACAAGAACAGGCCCTTCGGCCCACAAAGTTTGTGCTGGACATGATGCCAAGTTGTACAGATCTCACCTGCTTGCATGTGATCCATATCCCTCCATTCCCCGCATACCCATGTGCCTACCCAATAGCCTCTTAAACGCCACTATCGTATCTGCCTCCTCTACTTCCTATGGCAGCACTCTCGAGGCACCCACCACCCTCTGTGTAAAAAACTTGCCCCGCACATCTCCATTCATCTTTTCCCTTCTCACCGTAATCTGATCTGATCTTCAGCCTCAGGGTGTATTTCCTGCATAGACCCCATGAGCCTTGATTCCATTACCATCTAAAGATAGAGGCACATAAACAGGCCTTATACCACTGATGCAGGGACATGTGGAGAGGTAGAGGATCAAATGGCCAAACCCTTGGAGTTTCGACAATCGGAGAGGCTTAAGGGCCTGTCCCACTTAGGCCATTTTATCGGCGACTGTCACAGTCGTAGAGGGTCGCCAAAAAAAACGACTGTACCCCCCTGTCTATGTCTACGACAAGCTACGACAACCTACCACCTAGTCGACGTCAAGCTACCGACAACCGGTAACCCATTGGGACGTACACCTACAACAACCTACGACCACACGGGCGACAACACACGACAACAGAAGTCAACCTTCGTCCACCCACGACAAGCTACGACAAGCAACGACCCTGCCGGCGACAACTGAAGCCAATTCAGTCGCCGGTACTTGTCGCCAGTTGATGTAGGTAGTCGCCAATGCAATTCACCAAAGTCAGCACCCGGCGACAACCTGCGTCACCTGGCGACAACATACGCAGCACCTACGACAGGACACCTATGACAAGCTACGTCAAGCCCACAGTCGCCGACAAGTTTTGAATATTTCAAAATCCAGCGGCGACCAGAAAAACGTTACGACTCTTGAGGAGACTACTCACGACCATACAGTCGTCACCCCACAACCATGTGGCAACAGCCTAGTCTCCTGTAGTAACTGTAAAAATCGTCTGTGGTACTGGGGCTTTAGAGTTGCACATCAGGAGGCATCAAGGCATAGAGTCACACAGCACAGAAACAGGCCCTTCAGGATATCTCATCCATACTAACCAGGATGCCCCATCTAACCTGCCTGTGTTTGGCCTATATCACTCTAAACCTTTCCTATCCATGTACCTGTCTAAACGTGTTTTAAATGTTATTCTACTCCCCGCCTCAACTACCTCCCCAGGCAACTCGTTCCCTGCTGTTATCAGACTCTTCAATGGAATAGATCATGTAGATGCACAATATTTCACCCAGAGTAAGAGTATCAAGAACCAGAGGACACGGGTTTAAAGTGAGAGGGGAAAGAATTAATAGGAACATGAGGGGCAACTTGTTCAAACCAAGGGTGGTGGATGTATGGAACGAGCTGCCAGAGGAGATACTTGAGGCAGGTATTATCACAACATTTAAAATATATTTTAAAGACATTTTAAAAGGTATTTGGACAGGTACATGAATAGGAAAGGTTGAGGGGGATCTGGGCCAAATGTGGGCAGGTGGGACTAGTGTAGAAGGACATCTTGGATGACATGGGCAGGTTGGGCCGAAGGGCCTGTCATATGCTGCATGATTCTATGACACTATGATTCTCATACAGTAGGGATGAAGTCCCCGATCACCCAAACTACCTCATTGCGATCCCTGTACATCAGATGTCGGCACCCTACGGCCCCCGGGCCGAATGCGGCCCGTAACCCAAAAACATCCGGCCCGCAGGCGGATTTTTTATCCCGTAATCATCCAGCCCGCTGAGCGCGGTCGAGCTCTGTTGTACCGCCACCTGCGCAAAGCCGCCGGCATGGCCGCGCACCTTCTGCGAACACGTTTAAGAAAGATGCTGGAAAAATCGAAGGTAGACAAAAATGCTGGGAAAACTCAGCCGGTGAGACATGCAAGGAGCTGAGTTACTCCCGCTGAGTTTCTCCAACATTTTTGTCTGCCTTCTGTGAACACGTGATTTGATGCCTGCCATGGGGGCGGGATCCATGTGTACATGTGATAGATGTGGCCCGCCATCCGCTCACAGACATGCGTCCTGGCCCCTATGCAGAACAAGGTTGCCCACCCCTGCTGTACAGGTTCACATCTCATCCAAAAAGGGGCCGAAAGTTTTTGGACAGATTCTCTCAGATTTTGGATAGCTACATTGATAGGAAACGTTTGGAGGCAAATGGGCCAAACCTGGGCAGGTGGGACCAGCGAGGATGGGGCACCTTGGTTGGCATGACAAGCTGCGCCGACGGGCCTGTTTCCGTGCAGCATGACTTTATGACTCTATAACTGAACATGTTAGACCAAGCGTAGACTTAGCAACCGTTTCGCTGAAGACTTGCACTCAGTCCGCCAAGGCCTGCTGGATCTCACGATTGCTAAGCATTTTAACTGCCCTTCCCATTCCCACACTGGCCTTTCTGTCCTGGGCCTCGTTCACTGCAGAGTGAGGCCACACACAAACTGGAGGAACAGCACCTCATCTACTGCTTGGGTACCTCACACCCCAGCGGTATGAATGTTGATAGACACAAAATGCTGGAGTAACTCAGCAGGCCAGGCAGCATCTCTGGAGAGAAGGAATGGGTGACGTTTTGGGTCGAGACATTTCTTCAGACTGAGAGTCAGTGGAGAAGGAAATTAGAGATATGGAAGGATATGGTGTGAAAACTAGAGATCATAGGGCACAAAGTTCACGGAAAAAGGAAGAATAGATCATCGTTAGCTTGGGGTAGGTGACAACGAGGCAAACAAAGATAAAATTTAATCAAGAGGACAGTCAGACTGGTCCGTGAACTAGGGTGGGGGAGGGGACGGAGAGAGAGGGAAAGCAAGGGCTATCTGAAGTTAGAGGAGTCAATGTTCATACCGCTGGGGTGTAAGATGCCCAAGCGAAATATGAGATGCTGTTCCTCCAATTTGCTTTTGGCCTCACTCTGACAATGGAGGAGGACAGAAAGGTCAGTGTGGGAATAGGAGGGGTAGTTAAAGTGTTTAGCAACCGGGAGATCAGTTGGGTCGAGATGGACTACATTGAATTCACCAATTCTAGGTAACCTCTAACAATTCCCCCTCTCCTTTCTCCCTCACACCCACGATTTTTCCCCTCTTCCTCTCCCTCTAGTTTCACAATTCCCACCTCTTGAATCCTTTGTCTCTCGCCTTCTGTTGTAATCTCTGGACTTTATTCCAACAATGTGCCTGTCAACCCCCCCTCCCCTTGTTACAATCAGTCTGAGGAAGGGTCTCGACCCGAAGCATCACCTATCCATGTTCTCCAGAGAAACGCTGGAGTAACACAGCGGGACAGGCAGCATCTCTGGAGAGAAGGAATAGGTAACGTTTTGGGTCGAGACCCTTCTTCAGACTGAGTCAGAGGAGAGGGAAATGAGCGATATACAGTAGATGGGGATGTAGAGAGATATGGAACAAATGAATTAAAGATATGCAAAAAAGTAACGATGATAAAGGCCATTTATAGCTGTTTGCTAGGTGAGAACGAGAAGCTGGCGTGACTTGGGTGGGGGAGGGGTGGAGAGAGAGAGAATGCAGGGGTTACTTGAAGTTACAGAAATCAAGATGCTGCCTGACCCGCTGAGTTACTCCTGCATTTTGTGTTCTTTTTTTGTCAGCTGGCATCTTCTGCAGTTCCATGTTTCCACATTTAGACATGGAGCTGGCCTGCCATGGTCCTTATCAGCATTGGCAGCTTGTGTGGGTAAGTCTACACCTGAGCAAATCATCTCATTTCAGAGAGCGTTTAGTTAATGGGGTCACAGGTACGGAGCAGGCAGTCTCTGTACCTGTTTATGACGGGTGAAAGTGCCAACGAGTGTTTTATCTTATCTTGCAATGATTCAACCTGTAAGCTTTTATTTTAAACTAGTCGGAACTAGAATTGCTGGTAATGCTTCAGAAATAGTAACTGCTTATTATAGAAGTGAAACTTTTGCAATCCACTGACTTCAATCAGATTGGAGAAGCAAGACCCTTTATCTAATCTCTGCTTTCATACGGGCGATAGCCCTGGCCGTTTGATGGAACAGCCCATTCTAGAACATTCCATTGCCAAGGTTGACTCACACTGGCAACTGGAAGCCCTCCAATCAATCACCAAGCACCTTACGTGGCTGTTAGAGTGAGAGAGTCACACAGCATGGAACAGGCCCTTCAGCCCAACTTGCCCATACCGGCCAACATGTACCAGCTACATTAGTGCCACCTGCCCATATCCCTCTAAACCAGTGGATCTTAACCTGGGGGTCGGGACCCCCATGGGAGGCCGTTTGGGGCTTTACTGGGGGACATGAAGGGGTCATAAATAACATATCCATTTGTTGAGCCCATGTTTTAGGAACCTAACAAAGGTACATACCACACACAGTGTTTTGTTCACATTTGCAAAGGTTAAGAACCACTGCACTAAACCTTTCCTGTCCAAATGTCGCTTAAACATTGCGACAGTCCCTGCCTCAACTACCTCCTTTGGCAGCTCGTTCCATACACCCACCACCCTCTGTGAAAAAGTTGCCACTCGGGTTCCTGTTAAATCTTCCCCCCCCACTCACCTTAAACCCATGTCCTCTGGTCCTACTCTGGGCAAGAGACTGTGCGTCTACCCAATCTATTCCTCTCATGATTTTGTACACTACAATGTTGCCGGGACTCGAGGGCCTGAGCTATAGGGAGGTTAAGCAGGCTGGGACTACATTTCTTGGAGCACAGGAGGATGAGGGGTGATCTTATAGAGGTGTACAAAATCATGAGAGGAATAGATAGGGTGAATGGCCACTTTTACCCAAGGTAGGGGGAACATGAATCAGAGGACATGGGTTAAAGGTGAGGGGGGGGGGAGGTTTAATAGGAACTGAGGGATTTTTCACACAGAGGATGGTGGGTATATGGAATGAACAGCCAAACGAAGTAGTTGAGGCAGGAATTATAACAACATTTAAAAGATATTTGGACAGCCACATGGATAGAAAAGGTTTAGTTTAGTTTCTTTTGTTTAGTTTATTTAGTGTTGTTTATTGCCAGGTGTGCCATGTTATCCAGTCTGCTGAAAGGCTACACGTGATTACAATCAAACCGTCCACAGTGTACAGATACAGGATAAAGGGAATAACGTTTAACGCAAGATAAAGCCCAGTAAAGTCCGATTAAAGATAGTCCAAGGGTCTCCAATGAGGTAGATGTTGGAGAGATTTAGAGGGATATGGGCCAAACATGAGCAGGTGGGACTAGCGTAAATTATGTGTGTAGGAAACAACTGCAGATGCTGGTTTAAACCAAAGATAGACACAAAATGCTGGAGTAACTCAGTGGGTCAGGCAGCATCTATGGGGATAAGGAATGGGTGACGTTTCGGGTCGAAACCCTTTTGATCAGTCTGAAGAAGTGTCTCAATAGGCAATAAGTGCAGGAGTAGGCCATTCGGCCCTTCGAGCCAGCACCACCATTTAATGTGATCATGGCTGATCCTCCACAATCAGTACCCCGTTCCTGCCTTCTCCCCATATCCCTTCTCCCCATATCCCCACTCTGCTATCTTTAAGAGCTCTGTCTAACTCTCTCTTGAAAGCATCCAGAGAACCGGCCTCCACAACAGAGAATTCCACAGACTCACAACTCTCTGTGTGTAAAAGTGTTTCCTCATCTCGGTTCTAAATGACTTACCCCTTATTCTTAAACTGTGGCCCTTGGTTCAGGACTCCCCCAACATCGGAACATGTTTCCTACCTCTAGCGTGTCCAAACCCTTAATAATCTTATATGTTTCAATAAGATCCCCCTCATCCATCTAAATTCCAGAGTATACAAGCCCAGCCGCTCCAATCTATCAATATATGACAGTACCAACATCCCGGGAATTAACCTGGAGAACCTACGCTGCACTCCCTCAATAGCAAGAATGTCCTTCCTCAAATTGGGAGACCAAAACTGCACACAATACTCCAGGTGTGGTCTCACTAGGGCCCTGTACAACTGCAGAGCACCTCTTTGCTCCTATACTCAACTCCTCTTGTTATGAAGACCAACATGTCATTCGCTTTCTTCACTGCCTGCTGTACCTGCATGCTTACTTTCATTGACTGATGACAAGGACCCCCAGATCCCGTTGTACTTCCCATTTTCCCAACTTGACTCCATTTAGATAATAATCTGCCTTCACGTTTTTGCCACCAAAGTGGATAACCGCACATTTATCCACATTAAACTGCATCTGTCAAGCATCAGCCCACTCACCCAACCTGTCCAAGTCACCCTGCATACTCATAGCATCCACCTCACAGTTCACAATGCTACCCAGCTTTGTGTTATCTGCAAATTTGATAATGTTACTTTTAATTTGCTAATGTTACTTTCTCGACCCGAAATGTCACCCATTCCTTCTCTCCAGAGATTCCGCCTGCCCCGCTGAGTTACTCCAGCATTTTATGTCTACCTGTTGGAGATGATCTTGGTCGGCATGGATGAGTCGGGCCGAATGGCCTGTTTCAGTGATGTATGACTAAATGTCCAACTCCAAACCTCTGCAACTTTCCCCTCCGTGAGATGTTGCAAGCTTTGGTCATCTGCCCTGCTACCTCTCCACGTGGCCCCGTGTTAGAGGGGCATCAACCAATACCCTCCAATCCTTTTCCCAACTGAGGAGAGACTGGAGGGTCTGTGTACCTCGCCTCCCTGCTCCGGGCACAGGCCGGGAACAAAGCCCCAAATAATGGAGACACAATGGGGAACGGCAGTGAAGAAGGCGAATGGCATGTTGGCCTTCATTACAAGAGGAGTTGAGTATGTGAGCAAAGAGGTCCTTCTGCATTTGTACAGGGCCCTAGTGAGACCACACATGAAGTATTGTGTGCAGTTTTGGTCTCCAAATTTGAGGAAGGATATTCTTGCTATTGAAGGTTCACAAGGTTAATTCCAGGGATGGCGGGCGGGACTGTCATATGCTGAGAATGGAGCAGCTGGGCTTGTATACTCTGGAGTTTAGAAGGATGAGAGGGTATCTTATTGAAACATATAAGATTAATAAGGGTTTAGACACACTGGAGGCAGGAAACATGTTCCCGATGTTGGAGGAGTCCAGAACCAGGGGCCACAGTTTAAGAATAAGGGGTAAGCCGTTTAGAACGGAGATGAGGAACCACTTTTTCACACAGAGTTGTGAGTGTGTGGAATCCGCAACCTCAGCAACCTCAGCAAGAGGCCGGTTCTCTGGAAACCTTCAAGAGAAGGCTAGATAGGGCTCTTGAAGCTAGCGGAGGCAGGGGATATGGGGAGAAGGCAGGAACGGGGTATTGATTGGGGATGATCAGCCATGATCACATTGAATGGCGGCACTGGCTCGAAGGGCCGAATGGCCTACTCCTGCACCTATTGTCTATTGGCTATTGGCACAGTAGCACAGCGGGTAGAACCACTGCCTCACAGCGCCAGGGACCAGTGTTCGATCCTGACCTCCGGTGCTGTCTGTGTGGTGTCTGCTCGCTCTCACTCTGACCACATGGGGGTTCTCCAACAGCTCAACGTTTAGTTTAGTTTAGTTTTGTATTATTTAGTTTAGAGATACAGCATGGAAACGGGCCCTTCGGCCCACCAGGTCGGCGCCGACCATCAATCACCCGTTCACACTAGTTAGGTTTTAACCCCATGTTATCCCACTTTCTCATCCACAAGTCCATGTCATAGGAGCAGAATTAGGCTGTTCAGATCATTGAGCACTCTGCCATTCAATTATGGCTGATCTATCTTTCCCTCTCGACCCCATTCTCCTGCCTTCTCCCCGTAACCCCCGACACCCGCACTAAACAAGAATCTGTCAATCCCTGCTTTAAAAATACCCCGTGACTTGGCCAGTTTACAGAGGGCCAATTAACCTACAATCCTGGAGTAACTCAATGGGACAGGCAGCTTCTCTGGAGAGAAGGAATGGGTGACGTTTCGGGTGACGTTTCAGACTGAAGGTCTGAAGAAGGGTCTCGACCCGAAACGTCACCCATTCCTTCTCTCCAGAGTTGCTTCCTGTCCCTCTGAGTTACTCCAGCATTTTGGGTCTACCTTTGATTTTAAACCAGCATCCAGTTCTTTCCTACACAACCTACACGTTAAGAAGTTCTCCTCCTCCCTCAGAAGACAGTTTTACAACCTCATCTCTGACTGCCCCCCCTCTGTGATTCCCCCTTCCGCCCAACTCTACGACCACATCCTAACCCAGACCCGATACCACAGCCACGTTTGCTTCGAAGAAGTTCTACACTCCTGAATGTCTTTGGGATGTGGGAGGAAATCAGAGCACCTTGAGAAAACCCACTTGGTCACAGGAAGAATGTGCAAACTCCACACAGACAGCACCCCAGGTAAGGATCGAACCCGGATCTCTACTATAAGCTCAGCCATGCCACTGTGCCGTCCTTAAGGTAAGAGGGACAAAGTTTAAATGAGATGTGGCGGGGCAGGTTTTTTATGCAGAGGGTGATGGGGTGTGGAATGTGCTGCCGAGGATGGTGGTGGAGGCAGATACAACAGTGACGATGTTTGGATAGGCTCATGGCTATGCAGGGAATGGAGGGATATGGATCACGTGCAGGCAGAGGAGATGAGTTTAACTTGATATCGTGTTCAGCACAGATATTTGGACAGATACATGGATAGGAAAGTTTTAGGGGGACATTGGTCAAACGCAGGCAAATGTAACTGGTGTAGATGAGGCATATTGGTCAGTACTGACATTGTGCATTGATAGGTAGGAAGGAACTGCAGATGCTGGTTTAAACCAAAGATAGAAACAAAAAGCTGGAGTAAGATCGGCGAGTCAGACAGCATCTCTGGGGAGAAGGAATAGGGTCGAGAACCTTCTTCAGACGGAGAGTAAGGGGAAAGGGAAATGAGAGATATAGATGGTGATATAGAGAGATATAGAACAAAAGAATGAAAGATGTGCAAAAAAGTAAAGCAGGCCACTGTTAGCTGTGGGCCAGGTGAGAATGACCCGGCCCAACCCGTAAATACATCCAAAATGCCCCATCTAAGAAAGTCTCATATGCCCGTGTTTGGCCCATATCCCTCCCCTATCCTCATGCATCTGTCCAAATATCCGTGCTGCCCGTGATGCCGTTCAACTAATCTCCTCTGCCCGTATGTGATCCATATCTCTCCATTCCCTGCATATCCATGTGCCTGTTGAAAAGCCTCTGAAATGCCACTATTGTAATGGGCGGCACAGTGGCGCAGTGGTGGAGTTACTGCCTTACAGCACCAGAGGCCTGGGTTCGATCCTGACTTCGGGTGCTGTCTGTACGGGGTTTGCACGTTCTCCGTGACTACTGGGTATGTGAGTACTCAGGAAAATAACAATAAAGATATACAATACAATACAATACGTGGGTTTTCCCCGGGTGCTCCGGTTTCCTCCCACACTCCAAAGACGTGCAGGTTTGAAGGTCAATTGGCTTCTGTAAATTGTAAATTGTCCCTAGTGTGTAGGATAGTGTTAGCGCACGGGGTGATCGCTGGTCGGCGCAGACTCGGTGGGCCAAAGGGCCTGTTTCCGCGCAGTACCTCTAATGTTTAATGTCTTTTAAATGTTGTTATGGAAAACTGCTGGTGTTTCTGTGAGTTAATAACAAAGGTTATCGAGTGGCCCTGGAGACGTGACCTGCATAGAGTGAGAGGCCAGAATAGGTTGGATGCGGAGAAGATGAGAAAGTGAGATAATATAGAACTACTGCCGGCTCGGGATGTGAATGTATGCTAAATGTAGGACGGTGCTGGGCCTGTACTCGCTGGAGTTTAGAAGGATGAGGGGGTACGTCATTGAATCTTACCGAATAGTTAAAGGCCTGGATAGAGTGGATGTGGAGATGATGTTTCCACTCATGGGAGTGTCTAGGACCAGGGGGCACAGCCTCAGAATAAAAGGACGTACCTTTAGAAATGAGATGAGGAGGAATCGCTTTACATCAGTGATGAATCTGTGGAATTTTTTGCCACAGACAGCTGTGGAGGACAAGTCAATAGATATTTTTAAGGCAGAGATTGACAGATTCTTAATTAGTACGGGTTTTGAGCGGAAAAGATGGGTTGAATGGCGGAGTATGCCTGATGGCCCGAATGGCCTAACTCTGCACCTAGAACTCATGAAGGTGCCTGAGCCTGAGCCCAGGTGTGCTCCAGATGTGCCGAGGTGAGGCACAGCTGGATGTGCGGGTGGTCGTTTCCGGGGCTGGACGTTTGCGGACATGGAACTGGTCGCTGGAGTGATCCAAACCATGGGTTCCCACTGCTGCCGCATCCACATCCCGAGCCGGCAGTGACACCACCAATTCCCACATCGTCACCACTCACAAAGACAAACACCAACCCCACAGCAATTAGGCAAATGCCTAATCACTAAATAAACGTGTTGTGTCTTGCCTTAACACGCCTTGCTGCATTTCCCACAGCACATCAAACCTATTCCTAAAAATACAGCAAAATGCTGTAGTAACTCAGCGGGTCAGGCAGCATCTCTGGGGAACATGGACACAGAGTGCTGGAGTAACTCAGCGGGATCAGACAGCATCTGTGGAGAACATAGATTGTGGTGATATTTCTGGTCAGGACCCTTTGAAACATTGCCTGTCCATTTCTCTCCACAGATGCTGCCTGACCCGCTGAGTTACTCCAGCACTCTGTGTCCATGTTCTTCGGAGATGCTGCCTGACCCGCTGAGTTACTCCAGCACTTTGTGTTTTGCTCAAGTTCCAGCAGCTGCAGTATTTTGTTGCGATGAGCATAGTCGAGGGTTTAACTGTCTGGTTAAAATGTCTGGAAGTGTCTGGTTTCATTTCCACTTCTGATTAGGTCGTGCCCGCACTGAGGAAGGGACACTGAGCGCTAGTCACCTCCACAGCAAAGTACAGGCACTTCCTGCTGCTTCTTGCTCTTTGTGACTGGGATGACCAGGACATCACTGCCTGCTTTGTGCTCCACTGCCTCAAGAAATGCTTATCTCCTTGCATTGCAACATCCACTACACTTCACGCTGCCTCGGGGAAGCAGCCGACATAATCAAAGTCCTTGTCACACCCCCGGTCATTCCTACGTCTCCCTGCTCCCATCCGGCAGAAGGTACAGAAGCTTGAAAGCGCGCACCACCGGACTCAGGAACAGCTTCTTCCCCTTTGTTATCAGACTTCTGAACGGCTCTTCCATAAGCTAGGGCACTGTCCAATTCACCTCTACCCCATTGTGTACATTGGACTTTGTCTCTGGAACTGATGCGCTACAATGCTGAGAACTATATTCTGCACTCTGGATCTTCCCCTTTGCTCTACCTATTGTACTGGAGTTTGACATGATTGTATTTGTGTATAGTATTATCTGATTGGATAGCATGCAGAACAAAGTGTTTCACTGTACCTCAGTAAACGGGACAATAATAAACCTGAACATAAAGACCAAAGTTGTGCATGGGGTAGAGACAGGTTACGGGGAGAAGGCAGGAGAATGGGGTTGAGAGGGAAAGATAGATCAGCCATGATTGAATGGTGGAGTTGCTCGATGAGTTGAATGGCCTAATTCTGCTCCAATATAGACTTTAGAGATACAGAATGGAAACAGGCCATTCGGCTCATCGAGACCGTGCCGACCAGCGATCACCCTGAACACAAGTACTATCCTACACACTAGGGACAATTTAAAATTTTACTTAAGGCAATTAACCTGCAAACATGTTTGGAGTGTGGGAGGAAACCGGAGCACCCGGAGAAAACCCACGTGGTCACTGGAACCGATGCACTACAATGCTGAGAACGATATTCTGCACTCTCTATCTTCCTATTGTACTTGAGTTTGACGACTGTATTTATGTATAGTATTATCTGATCTGATTGGAAACCATGTAAAACAAAGCTTTTCACTATACCTCGGTACACGTTATAATAATAAACCTGAACGGAGGTGTTTCACATTGGCCACCCTGTCTGTGTTTAATTTCTCCAGTTGCACACAGAGGGTGGTGTGTGTATGGAACGAGCTGCCAGAGGAGGTAGCTGATGCATGTACTATAACAGCATTTAAAATACTTTCAACAATTAGGGGCGGCACAGTGGTGCAGCGGTAGAATTGCTGCCTCAGAGGCCTGGTTCGATCCTGAGTATGACTGCTGTCTGTACAGTTTATATGTTCTCCCTGTGATCGCGTGTGCTTTCTCCAGGTGCTCCGGTTTCCTCCCACACTCCAAAGACGTGCAGGTTTGTAGGTTAAATGGTTTCTGTGAAATTGTTCCTATGTGTGTCGGATAGAACTAGTGTACGGGATGATTGCTGGAGGGTGCGTGCGGACTCGGTGTTTCCACACTATATCTCTTATGTTCCATACAGAGAGTGGTAGGTGTATGGAACAAGCTGCCGGTGGAGGTAGTTGAGGCAGGTACAATAACAACGTTAAAAAGACATTTGGACAGGTACGTGGATAGGACAGGTTTGGAGGGATATAGGCCAAATGCGGGCAGGTGGGACTAATGTAGATGGGGTATTTTAACAATAGGCTTAAACAAGACATTTGGATGGGAGTGTTCACCCTGTACTCTCTCCTGCAGTAAGACTAGGCCTGACCTTTGGCCTTCACATTGTCACCAACTTGTCTGGGTATGTTGAATATTTTGCTTCCATTGGGGGCATGCAATGTGCAAAGTGCTCATTGTTCACTCCGCCTGCACCAGGCCGCTGAGAAATTATTCATCTGCCTGCCCCGGCCGTCGGCATGGCGACACGTGAGACTGCCGGGGTTTTATGAATAGATAGTGGCGTGCTGAATAATGCATCCTCCCCTGCGGTTGCCCACGCCACTGGCAGTGCGGACAGACACCGTGCACAGTGTACTGTGCCAGCGGGCTACATGGAAGAGCTTGCTCCTGTACAGATGGTTGCCAACTTTCTCACTCCCAAATAAGGGACAAAAGGTCAAAATATGGGACAAATTCCAGACGGCAATTCGTTGAACGACTAGGCCGAGGCTGGGTGAATGATGAGTTGGCCCGGGTGCTGGACTGCACACAAAGCCCAGCCGGCGGGCCAGCTGAGGAGTTTTGGCCCGGGCCGCGTGATGTCGCGTGCAAAGTCCGACGCCCCGTCCAACTCATGAACCGATGATCGGCCATGAGAAGGAGGGGTGGTGGTGTCGGCCATAAGTGAAGGTCCGAAGGTCGGACAGCTGCCCAGGCCACCGACTGACAGGGCCACGGGCGAGGCGCTGCTGCTGCACTCCATGGCTGCATTACATCGGGACAGGTATGGCGGGGCCGGACGCGGCGCTCCGACCTGACAGTCCCCTTGACCCGAGTAGTAGCAGTCAAATACGGGACAAGCGCGGTCCCGTATGGGACAAACCAATTTAGCACAATATACGGAATGTCCCAGCTAATACAGAACAATTGGCAACCCTACCTGTACACAGCTCCTCCTGCCCCAGCACCAACTCAGCCCCACCAGCACCAACATTGCCACTACCGCCAAACACACCCGCACACCCGCACACCCGCGACTGGGACGCCGTGCCTCACGGCGCCAAACCGCGGCTTCCATTTTCACCTCAGCTGCTGTTTGTGTGGAGTCTGCACGATCTCCCTGCATTTCCACCAGGTGCTACAGAGTCATACGGCACAGAAACAGGCCCCTCGGCCCAACGCCCACACTGACCAACATGCCCCATCTACACTGGTCCCACCAGCCTATGTTTTGCCCATATCCCCCTAAACCTGTCCTATCCATGGACCTGTCCAAGTGTATTTTAAATGTTGTGATAACACCTGCCTCAACTACCTCCTCCAGCAGCTCATTCCATACACCTGTGTGAAAAAGTTGCCCCTCAGGTTCCTAGTAAATCTCTTCCCCCACTTTTTAAGAAAGGCGGGAGAGATAAAACAGGGAATTATAGACCAGTTAGCCTGACATTGGTGATGGGGAAGATGCTGGAGTCAATCATAAAAGATGAAATAGCGGCACATTTGGTTAGCAGTAACAGGATCGGTCCGAGTCAGCATGGATTAACGAAGGGGGAATCATGCTTGACTAATCTTCTGGAATTTTTTGAGGATGTAGCTAGGAAAATGGACAACGGAGAGCCAGTGGATATAGTGTACCTGGACTTTCAGAAAGCATTTGATAAGGTCCCACATAGGAGATTAGTGGGAATAATTAGGGCACATGGTATTGGGGGTAGAGTGCTGACATGGATAGAAAATTGGTTGGCAGACAGGAAACAAAGAGTAGGGTAACCTAAGGCTTGGTGCTGGGACCGCAGCAATTTTCAATATATATTAACGATTTAGATGAAGGGATTACAAGTAACGTTAACAAATTTGCAGATGTCACAAAGTTGGGTGGCAGTGTGAACTGTGAGGAGGATGCTATGAGAATGCAGGGTGACTTGGACAGGTTGGGTCAGATGCATGGCAGATGCAGTTTAATGTGGATAAATGTGAGGTTATCCACTTTGGTAGCAAAAACAGGAAGGCAGATTATTATCTAAATGCTGTCAAATTGGGAAATGGGGAAGTACAATGGGATCTGGGGGTCTTTGTTCATCAGTCAATGAAAGTAAGCATGCAGCTACAGCAGATAGTGCAGAAAACGAATGGCATGTTGGCCGTCATAACAAGAGGAATCCAGTATAGGAGTTGAGTATAGGAGCAGGGAGGGTCTACTGCAGTTGTACAGGGCCTTGGTGAGACCACACCGGGTGTATTGCGTACAGTTTTGGTCTCCTAATCTGAGGAAAGACATTCTTGCCATAGAGGGAGTACAGAGAAGGTTCACCAGACTGATTCCTGGGATGGCAGGACTTTCATATGAAAAAAGATTGGATAGACTCGGCTTGCATTCGCTAGAATTTAGAAGATTGAGGGAGGATCTTATAATAACTTAAGAAAATTCTTAAGGGGTTGGACAGGCTAGATGCAAGAAGATTGTTCCTGATGTTGGGGAAGTCCAGAACAGGGGGTCACAGTTTAAAGATAAGGGGGAAGTCTTTTAGGACCGAGATGACATTTTTTTTTTTCACACAGAGTGGTAAATCTGTGGAATTCTCTGCCACAGAAAGTAGCTGAGGCCAGTTCATTGGCTGTATTTAAGAGGGAGTTGGATGTGGCCCTTGTGGCTAGAGGGATCAAGGGGTATGGAGAGAAGGCAGGTACAGGATACTGTTGGATGATCAGCCATGATCATATTGAATGGCGGTGCAGGCTCGAAGGGCCGAATGGCCTACTCCTGCACCTATTTTCTCTGTTTCTATGTTTCTTCTGCATTTGTACAGGCCCCCAGTGAGACCACACCTGGAGTATTGTGTGCAGTTTTAGTCTCCAAATTTGAGGAAGGACATTCTTGCTATTGAGGGAGTGCAGCGTAGGTTCACAAGGTTAATTCCCAGAATGGCGGGACTGTCATATGCTGAGAGAATGGAACGGCTGGGCTTTTATACTCTGGAATTTAGAAGGATGAGAGGCAATCCTATTGAAACATACAAGATTATTAAGGGTTTGGACAAGCTAGAGGCAGGAGTCCAGAACTAGGGGCCACTGTTTAAGGATAAGGGGTAAGCCATTTAGAATGGAGATGAGGAAACACTTTTTCACACAAAGGCTGGTTCTCCGGATACTTTCAAGAGAGACGTCCTAAAGACGTGTAGGGATTGTAGGTTAATTGGACCTCTGTAAATTGTTCCTAGTGTTTAGGGAGTGGATGAGAAAGTGGGATAATGTGTAATGAGTGTGAACGGGTGATCGCTGGTCGCGTGGACGGGCCTGTTTCCATGCTGTATCTCTAAATTAAGGGTTCATGGGTTTAAGGAGAAGGGGGAAAGATTTAACAGGAACCTGATTGGTAACATACATGCAGAGGGTAGTGGGTGCATGGAACAAGCTGCCAGAGGAGGCTGGTATTATCACAGCGTTCAAACATGAAAGTGTAAAAACAAGGAACTGCAGATGTTGGTTTAGAAAAAAGGACACAAAATCCTGGGGTAACGCAGCGGGTCAGGCGGCATCTCTGGAGAACATGGACACAGAGTGCTGGAGTAACTCAGCGGGTCAGGCAGCATCTCTGGAGAATATGGACACAGAGTGCTGGAGTAACTCAGCGGGACAGGCAGCATCTCTGGAGAACATGAACATTTAAAATACACTTGGACAGGTACATGGATAGGAAAGGTTTAGAGGGATATGGGCCAAACGTGGGGAGATGGGACTAGAGTAGATAACCATATAATATAACCATATAACAATTACAGCACGGAAACAGGCCATCTCGACCCCTCTAGTCCGTGCCGAACACATAATCTCCCCTAGTCCCATATACCTGCGCTCAGACCATAACCCTCCATTCCTTTCCCATCCATATAACTATCCAATTTATTTTTAAATGATAAAAATGAACCTGCCTCCACCACCTTCACTGGAAGCTCATTCCACACAGCTACCACTCTCTGAGTAAAGAAGTTCCCCCTCATGTTACCCCTAAACTTCAGTCCCTTAATTCTCAAGTCATGCTGACCTAGATGCCTCATCTAGGTCAGCATGGGCATGTTGGGCTGTGGAGCCTGTTTCCACTCTGTAGGACTAGTGATTTAATGATTCAATTATACATATATTGTCACATGAGCATGAGTTTAGTTTATTGTCACGTGTTGGTACAGTGAAAAGCTTTTGTTGCGTGCTATCCAGTCAGCGGAAAGACAATACATGATTACAATCGAGCCATTTACAGTGTACAGATACAGGATAATGGGAGTATCATGAAGAGAATAGTTAAAGCAAGAATTGTTGCTGTAGGAGTAGAGATTTAAAAAAATGGAGTAATTGTAATGTGCGGTTGCAGATCCACTTTTGTGACCAGAACACAAAGAGTTGCCCGGGTTGGATGCCATCTAGGTACGTCGATACTTGTGTAGATGGGGCATGTTGGTCAACATGGACAAGTTGGGCTGAAGGGCCTGTTTCCGTGCTGTATGACTCTAAATGGGACTAATGTAGATGGGACATGTTGGTCAACATGGAGGGGCTGGGCTGAAGGGCCTGTTTCCGTGTTGTAGGATGCTGACTCTAAATGGGACTAGTGTAGATGGGACACAGACAAGTTGGGCTTAAAGGCCTGTTTCCGTGCTGTAAGACTCTGGGACTAGTGTAGATGGGGCATGTTGTTCAACATGGATGGGATGGGCCGAAGGGCCTGTTTCCGTGCTGTATGACTGGGACGTGTAGATGGGGCATGTTGTTCAACATGGATGGGGTGGCTGAAGTGCCTGTTTCCGTGCTGTGGGACTGGATGAGTCTATGACCCTGTGTGACCAGGTTAGTCCTAACACTAACCATCCAACACTAACTAACCATCCATCTAACCAGCACAATCACTTCCGTGGAATCAAAGGGTCGACTTACCTCTTATCAGAGGACGGCAGGGACTTGGGGGGTTCGATCCTGATCTCGGGGTCCCACTCGCCCGGAGGAAGCACAATCACCTCATCCAGAAACTCGTCAATGCCGGCCAGGAGATCTTCGTTGTCCTTGGCTTTGTAGGCCACATCGTGAAACAGCTAACCACGGTCGACAGGGAGAAACAGGGACCTTTCAATGATCAGCAGACAACAAAGCCAAGTGCCACCAAAGACAAATATCCCGGCCTCTATTCTGACTGGGAAAGTCGCAACGGAGAGGCCATTTGCTCTCTCAACCCTCAACTGGGTTCCATCAGTTTCAACTATGGTCCAATTGCATGTCAGAATATTTAAAAGGGCATCACAGTGGAGCAGCGGGTAGAGCCACTGCCTCACAGCACCAGAGACCCGGGTTCCATCCTGACCTCGACTGCTGCCTGTGTGGAGTTTGCACGTTCTCCCTGTGGCCGCGTGGGGTTTCTCCAGGAGCTCTGGTTTCTTCCCATATCCCAAAGACGTGTGGGTTTGTAGTTAATTGGCCCTCTGTAAATTGCCCCCAGTGTGTAGGGAGTGGATGAGAAAGTGGGATAACATAGAACTAGTGTGAACGGGTGATCGATGGTCTCGAAGGGCCAAAGGGCCCGTTTCCATCCTGTATCTTTGAATCAATCAAATATGATACCAAGTTAATCACCCCTGTGAGCAAGTGGTCCATATTTCTCCATTGCCTACAGAGAACCAGGAGTGGCAGAGCGAGAATGTGGTACCAAGGAACTGCAGATGCTGGTTTACACAAAAAGCCACAAAGTGCTGGAGTTACACAGCAGGTCCAGCAGCATCTGTGTAGAACGCGGATGGGTGACGTTTAGGGTCAGGACTCTTCTTCACAATGGGTCTCGACCTGAAAGGTCACGTATCCATGTTCTCCAAAGATGCTGCCTGACCCGCTGAGTTACTCCAGCACTCTGTGTCCATGTTCTCCAGAGATGCTGCCTGACCCGCTGAGTTACTCCAGCAATTTGCATCTATTATTGTAAACCCTGTGTCCCATGGCATAATTCTGTACATGACTGTTCATGAGTTATGGTAGAATTAGGCCATTCGGCCCATCAAATCTACTCTGCCATTCTTTCACTCTCACTCTTTCGCTCTCCACCCCATTCTCTTGCCTTCTCCCCATAACCCTTGACACCCGCACTAATCAAGAATCTATCAATCTCTGCTTTAAAAATACCCATTGACTTGGCCTCCACAGCCGTCTGTGGCAATAAATTCCACCAGATTCACCACCCTCTGGCTAAAGAAATTCCTCTTCATCTCCTTCCTAAAGGTACATCCTTTTATTCTGAGGCTGTGCTGTCTGGTCCTAGACTCTCGCACTAGTGGAAACCCTGTCAGGGGGCATGCAGGTAGGCAGGGGTCCCTGGGTTACTGGGCTTCCCCGACACAGGTGGCCCTTTGTGTGGGGAGAGGGTGATGCTGGGCATGTAACCGACGCTATGGGGTCGCGTGTAGGTGCCGCGGGTCATCGACAGTCTCACCTCGTCAGACATGAGCGTGCCGATTGCTCGGCCGATCTCGTGGTAGGACTTGGCCTTCCCCTTCGGTCCCAGCAGGACAAACAGGAACCTTTAATAAACACAACAACAGGCTTACTCTCACAGGCAATCGTTAGACTTCAGAGACACAGCGCGCAAACAGGCCCTTCAGCCCACCGAGTCCAAAAAAGCTCCGTACACCAGCGCCATCCTACACACTCGGGGCAATTTGCAGAAACCAATTAACCTACAAACCTGCACGTCTCTAGCGCTGAGAGGCAGCAACTCTACCGCTGCGTCACCGTGTTGTAGGAAGGATGTTATAAAAAGGGACTGCAAATGTTGCTTTATCCCAAAGATGCCTCACAGCGCCAGTGACCCGGGTTTGATCCCGACTAGTTTTGTTATTTTTTTTAATTATACAAATACTTTTATTCAGAAAATAAAAACAAACATACAGAGTATTAACACGATCAAAGGTTGCCTACGTTGACAGTTTACAAACAAATGGTCATTAGATTAATATATCGCCAACTTTATCAACAATACACTCGACCTCCCGCGGTGACCAGCGTTCACGGAAGGCCCCCAAAGTCCCCGTGGACACCGCGTGTTCCCTCTCCAGGGACATGCAGGCACGGACGTAGGCCTGGAAAAGGGGCAGGCAGCCAACCCTGGTGCGACCGTCGACTTCCCGCTGCCTGGACCGGTGAATGGCCATCTTGGCCAGGCCCAGGAGCAGATGGACAGGGAGATCCCCCCCCTCCCTCCCTCCCGACCTTCCCCCCTCTGTACCGGGTGCCCAAATATCAGGAGTGTGGGGCTAAAATGTATCCATTACTGACTACGGGCGCTGTCTGTACGGAGTATGTACGTTCTCCCTGTGACCGCGTGGGTTTTCTCTGGGTGCTCCGGTTTCAATTTACATTCCAAAGATGTGCGGGTTTGTAGGTGAATTGGCTTCTGTAAATTGTCCCTAGTGTGTAGGATAGTGCTAGTGTACGGGGTGAACGTTGGTCGGTGCGGACTCGGTGGGTCGAAGGGCCCGTATCTCTAAGGTCTAAAGTAAAGTTGTCTCAACCAGCAAACACCAGAGTCAGCACCGCGCGCCAGACGGTGACCTCCCACCCGACCACAGTCATCGCCGTTCACCCACCTGGTTGGCACTGGGACCTCGGTCAATGCCCCCAACATCACGGCCTGTTGAAGGCGGACAAAGGCAATGAAGGGGGCCTCCAGGAAGTCCACCTCCCCCACCAGCACGTTGGATGCTTCAGCATCACGGGGCAACTTCTTCATGAACTTGTTCTTCAGCTGCAGCAAGAAAACCAAGCGTGAGGACACGAGGGCCAGAGCTACAGGGTGAGGTCGGGCAGCAGAGAGGTTGGTGACCCAACACAAACAATCTCAACATGACCTGAATTATCCCAACCCAAAACATCACCTATCCATGTTCTCCAGAGATGCTGCCTGACCCGCTGAGTTGCTCCAGCAATCTGTGTCTATGTTCTCCAGAGATGCTGCCTGACCCGCTGAGTTACTCCAGCACTCTGTGTCCATGTTCTCCAGAGATACTGCCTGACCCGCTGAGTTACTCCAGCACTCTGTGTCTTTAGATGTTGGATGAGACCACACGGAGAATTCTGCTCACTTTTGGTCACCCTGCTATAGGAAGGATGTTGTAAAAGTCTCTTAAACACCACTATCGTATCTGCCTCCACCACCACACCTGGCAGTGCGTTCCAGGCACCCACCACCCTCTGTGTAAAAACATTTGCCCCACACATCATTACTAACCTATCCCCCTCTCGCCTTAAAACTGTGCCCTCCAGTCTTTGATATTTCCTGCCTGGGCACAAGGTTCTGACTGTCTACCCTGTCTATGCCTCTCATAATATTATACACTTCTATCAGGTCTATCCTCACCCTCTGACGTTGCAGAGAAAACAACCAAGTCTGTCCAGCCTCTCCCTGTAGCTGAAACCCTCTAATCCAGGCATCATTCAGGTAATCCTCCTCTGCACCCTCTCCAAAGCCTCCACATCCTTCCTGTAATGGGGGCGACCAGAACTACACTTGTGGCCTGACCAAAGTCTGATCGACCTGCATCATAACTTCTTGACTCTTGTACATAATGCCCCGACTGACAAAGGTAAGTTATATAGTATAGATTTTCCACCTTTGCTGTGGGAGCGAGGTCAATTTTAAGGTTGACATTCGTTCTGCTTGCTTGCATGTGATCCTATTAAAGTCCCACAAGCTGCATAAATCCTGACAGCCATAATCACAAGGAGATGTGTAACAGTCTCCTGAGCCCTGCCACTTGGCTGCATTCTGACCACGGGAAAGATTTAAAGGGGAGCTAAGGGCCAACATTTTCACACAGTAGGTGGTGGGTGCACTAGTTTAGTTTAGTTTCCAGAAACAGCACGGAAACAGGCCCTTCGGCCCACCGAGTCTACGCTAACCAGCGATCTCCCCGTACACGAGCACTATATGACACACTAGGCACAGTTTACAATTTTTACCAAAGCCAATTAACCTAAAATACCTGCACGTCTTTGGCGTGTGGGAGGAAACCGGAGCATCCGGAGAAAACCCACGCAGGTCACGGGGAGAACGTACAAACTCCGTACAGACAGCACCCGTAGTCAGGATGGAACCCGGGTCTCTGGTGCTGGGAGGCAGCAACTCTACCGCTGCACCACCGTGCCAAGCCTATGGAATCAGCCGCCAGAGGAGGTAGTTGAGGCAGGTACTATCACAGCAATTAAAATACATTTTTACAGGTACATGGACAGGGAAGCTTCCTCTGGCAACTCATTCCATTTACCAACCCACCCTCTGTGTGAAAAAGTTGCTGCTCAGGTACAGGGCCTGGTGAGACCACACCTGGAGTATTGTGTGCAATTTTCGTCTCCAAATTTGAGGAAGGACATTCTTGCTATTGAGGAAGTGCAGCGTAGGTTCACCAGGTTAATTCCCGGGATGGCGGGACTCTCATATGTTGATAGAATGGAGCGGATGGGCTTGTATACTCTGGAATTTAGAAGGATGAGAGGGATTCTTATTGAAACATATAACATTATTAAGGGTTTGGACACGCTAGAGGCAAGAAAAATGTTCTCAATGTTAGGGGAGTCCGGAACCAGGCGCCACAGTTTGAGAATAAGGGGTAAGCCATTTAGATCAGAGATGAGGAAAAACTTTTTCAGAGGGTGGTGGAGGCCGGTTCTCTGGATACTTTCAAGAGATAGCTGGATCTTAAAGGGATATGGTGAGAAGGCAGGAACGGGGTACTGATTGTGGATGATCAGCCATGATCACATTGAATGGCGGTGCTGGCTCGAAGGAGCGAATGGGATACTCCTGCACCTATTGCCTATTGTCTATTGTCACCTTAAATCTATATCCTTTATTTCAGAACGGCCCTTCCATAAGCTAGGGTACTGTCCGATTCACCTCTACCCCATTGTGGACATTGGACTTTGTCTCTGGAACTGATGCGCTACAATGCTGAGAACTATATTCTGCACTCTGTATCTTCCCATTTGCTCTACCTATTGTACTGGAGTTTGACGTGATAATCTTTACGGGTCTGCCTCCACGTGGTGTCTCTCTCTTACCTGATCCTTGTCGGGTTTGTCGGAAATGTCGTTCATACTGGTTGTGGTCAGGTTGCGATGGATCATCGCCGGACTACCTGGAAGAGAAAAGCAGTAGTGGCATCAAACAACAAAGGGCGGGCAGTCCACAGGGAGAGAGTCCCAGCTGGAAACTGGGTCAAGAAGCAGACAGCATGGAGAAAAAGATTCAGGAGGGAAGCAGCCAGCATTGTTATAAAAGCAGTCTCACGGTGCACATTGAGTTAGCACCTGCACTATCTTTAATCGGACTTTACTGGACTTAACCTTGCACTACACATTATTCCCTTTAACCTGTATCTGTACACTGTGGGCGGCTTGATTTTAATCATATATAGTCTATCCACTGACTGGTAAGCATGCAAGAAAAAAAGCTTTTTGCTGTACCTCTGTACATGTGGCAATAAACCAAACTAAACTGTTCCGCATGGTAGGCTGCTCTGGAAGGTTAGATCGCATGGGATCCAAGGAGAGATAGCTGAATAGATAGCAAATTGGCTCCATGGAAGGAAGCAGAGGGTGATGGTGGAAGGTTGCTTCTCAGACTGGAGGCCTGTGACGAGTGGTGCGCCTCAGGGTTCGGTGCTGGGCCCATTGCTGTTGTCATCTGCGTCATTGATTTGGATGAGAACATACAGGGCAAGATTAGCAAGTTTGCAGATGATACAAAAGTAGGTGGTTTTGCAGATAGTGAAGATAATTGTGTGGTCTGAAGAAGGGTGTTGACCCGAAACGTCACCCTTTCCTTCTCGCCGGAGATGTTGCCTGTCCCGCTGAGTTACTCCAGCTTTTTGTGTCCATCTGCAGTTGTATAAGATGTTGGTGAGGCCGCATTTAGAGTATTGTGTTCAGTTCTGGGCACCGTGCTATAGAAAAGATGTTGTCAAGCTGGAAAAGGTGCAGAGAAAATTTGCAAGGATGTTGCCAGGACTCGAGCGTGTGAGCAATAGGGAGAGGTTAAGTAGGCTGGGTCTCTATTCCTTGCGCAGGAGGATGAGGGGTGACCTAATTGAGGTGTATAAAATCATGAGAGGAATAGATAGGGTAGCTGCACAAAGTCTCTTGCCCAGAGTAGGTGAATCGAGGACTATAGGGCATAGGTTTAAGGTGAAGGGGAAAAGATTGAATAGGAATTTGAGGGGTAACTTTTTCACACAAAGGGTGGTGGGTGTATGGAACAAGCTGCCAGAGGAGGCAGTTGAGGTAAAGACTATCCCAACATTTAACAAACAGTTAGACAGGTACATGGATAGGACAGGTTTGGAGGGATATGGACCAAGAGCAGGCAAGTGGGACTAGTGTAGCTGGGACATGTTGGCCTGTGTGGGCAAGTTGGGCCAAAGGGCCTGTTTCCACACTGTATCACTCTATGACTCTATGAGAGCTGCAACTATTTTCTCTATGTTGATCCCACAGTGTAGAAAGTAAGTTTGTTTGACAGCGTTGAGTCAGTGAATGACTTGTGGTTAGCCGTATCTACATTGTCCATTCATTGACACAAAAGTTCCCACCAACTCACGGTCAGAACACAAAACAACGGAGCTACTCCGCAGGTCAGGCAGCCTCTGTGGAGGATGAACCACAGGTAATGTTTCTGCTTGGTGAACTATTGCCTGACCTGACAAATTTTAGACTTTAGACTCCAGAGATACAGCGCGGAAACAGGCCCTTTGGCCCATCGAGTCCGCGCCGACCAGCGATCACCTCAGACACTAGCACTATCCTACCCACTAGGGACAATTTACAATTTTACAGAAGCTACAAACCTGTGTCTTTGGGATGTGGGAGGAAACCGGATCACCCGGAGGAAACCGATGCGGTCACAGCGAGAACGTACAAACTCCGTACAGACAGCACCCGCAGTCAGGAGATGTAAACAAAATTAATGATTCCAGTTTCTGACATATCATAGAGTCTGTCTCTTTGTCAAACAGTACTGAGCAGGTTTATCAGAACGCAGCCTGGATTAGAGGGCTTCAGCTACATGGAGAGGTTGGACACACTTGGATCGTTTACTCTGGAACGTCCGAGGTTGAAGGTGAAAATGTCAAAGGTGAGAGGGGCAAAGTTTAATGGAGAAGTGCGGGGCAGGATTTTTACACAGAGGGTGGTGGATGCCTGGAACGTACTGCCAGGGGTGGTGGTGGAGGCAGATACGATAGTGGTGTTTAATAGGCTTTGGAACAGGCACATGGATATGCAGGGAATGGAGGGATATGGATCACGTGCGTGCGAGTAGATTAGTTTAACTTGGCGTCAAGTTCGGCACGGACATTATGGGCCAAAGTGCTTGTTCCTTTGTTGGACTGTCCTATGTTCTAATGCAGTAAGATAGGAGAGAGAAATCTCCACACACCCAAGATTCATGAGGATGTTGCCAGGACACGAGGGCCTGAGCGAGAGGGAGAGGTGGGCAAGCTAGGACTTTATAACTTGGAGCGCAGGAGGATGAGGGGGGTGATCTTATAGAGGTGTATAAAATCACATGGGTTGTGGATATAGTGACTCATTTTCCCCAGAGTAGGGTAATCAAGAACCAGAGGACAAAGCTTTAAGGTGAGAGGGGTAAGATTCAATAGGAACCTGAGAGGCAACTTTTCACACAGAGGGTGGTGGGTGTATGGTACGAGCCGCCAGAGGAGGTACTTGAGGCAGGTACCATATAGCAATATTTAAGACATTTGGACAGGTTCATTGATAGGAAAGCTTTAGAGGAATATGGGCCAGACGCGGGCAAGTGGGACTAGTGTAGATGGGACATGTTGGTCGGTGTGGGCAGGTTGGGCCGAAGGGCCTGTTTGACTTTGTGCTTCTACCTGACCCACAGAGTGTATACAGCACTTTGTATTCATCATCAGATTCCAACATCTGCACAACTATCAGCAAAGAGATAGAATCTGAGAGTGATTCCTTTGCAATTTGTAGTGAAACCATTGAACGAACCTCAAGGCTTACTCTACATTTGCACAAAATTGGTCACACTTTTGGCCACACTGTGGACCAAACGCCTTGTTATTTGCTGCAGTCTCTCCACCCCATTCGTTCATCACCAGAAAGGAAAGACAAGGGTCTCGATCTGCCGGAGACTTAACGCCGTACCAACATTCTTCCAGTTGAAGGGTGAGGTCACGGTAGGATTTGTTGGCGAGCTTCCGGCTTTAATGGGCGTTTAGATAATGGAACAAGGGGGACAGCAATGGAGATACCGAATGCTAAACATCCGTTGAAGGCCCTACAGCAGCCTGGGGCTCGCCTGGAACGGGCACCACTCATAACAACTAGAGCACGGACTGGACTTGGAAAATGGTGCCAAAACATGGTGTCTCTCGCATGTGGGATCCGTGGACTATTTCTGTACACTTGCTAATCAGGGATGTGCTTGGGTACAGCAATACTCTACTGGACTGTAGGTACGAACATTATTGCGCTGCGTGTTAGCACTATGCACATGTGACGATAAAAGCACTATTGAACATCAGATGACTGCCCATCAAAGTTTCACTCACCTAGAGGCTGTTTGTGGAGGTGGGTTTGTTTTGAGACACGTTGTCTACAATACGATCAACTGCCTCATTAGTGGACCTATCCCTCCCCCCCTGACTGCCCTTTAATGGACAAATTGCCCCCCCTCCCATAGTCAGAGTTCAACGTCCACACCAAACCTAGTCACAGTTCAATATTGATCGTTTAATCGAAAGATACAGCACGGAAACAGGCCCTTCGGCCCACTGAGTCCGCTCTGACCACGATCCCCGTACACTAGCACTATCCTACACACCGGGGACAATTTACAATTCCACCAAGCCAATTAGCCTACAAACATGCACGTCTTTGGAGTGTGGGAGGAATCCAGAGAAAACACACGCGGCCACAGGGGGAACGTCCAAACTCCGTACAGACAGCGTCCATAGTCAGGATGGAACCCGGGTCTCTGGCGCTGTGAGGCAGCAACTCTACCACTGCGCCACCATGCCTTAATGGGGGCCAATGGTTCTTGAGGGAACCACGATACCCGAGACTGATCTTTGGCCCAGACCACACTCTCGCTCGCCCATCGTGGCCCGTGTCCTCTCGGCGGGGATGGCGCCGCCTGGGCAGTGCCAAGCGCTGGCTCCAAGGGACCGCAAAGTCCTGGTCACAGCCTCGGAATGCCAGCCACTCTCTCGAGCCATGGCCCGGACCCACAGGCTTATCGGAGGTAGCGGGAACGGGTCGTAAAGCAAACAGCAAGAGAGAAACGGCAAAGCGAATCGCAAGAGCAACAGAGATGGCAACACAGTGGGTTGGCAGTCAGAGGGAGAGGGGGAAATGTGAAATGAAAGAGTGTGGGGATTTAATCACCGTCTCATCACCAGGGGACTAGCCGATGAATCACATCAGCTGATCATCCAATGCTGTTAAACTCACTGACCAGCACAACGATCCACGTACTTTCCATTTAGAGCCATTGGCACGTTTATTCCAATTACCCAAATTTGCAAGATTTATCCCAGGGTTTCAATCAATGCTGGTATTCAATCAATAGGCAAATGACTGCCAACAATTAAAATCCAACAGAGAAAACACTTGTGATTATCCAACTCAACATCAAAAGACACAGTGTTGGAGTAACTCAGCGGCTCAGGCAGTATCTCATGAAAACGTGGGTAGGTGATGTTTTAGGTTGAGACCTTGTCTGAAGAAGAGTTCTGACCCAAAACATTTCCTGTCCATGTTCTCTAGAGTTCCTTTTGTCCCCACCAGAACATTGAATTGGGTTTGAAACTTGCAATCTCTGCCAGTAACGGCAAAATTCCCATCACACTGGTCAATGCAGTTAAACAAGCAAACAATTTACAAAGGAGACTCATCTATTGCATATCCTTCTGCTGTTGAAATAAAGAGTCATCGGGGTAATCGTTTGCAGAGTGCTGCAGTAACTCAGCGGCTCAGGCAGCATCTCTGGAGAACATGGACACAGAGTGCGGGAATAACTCAGCGGCTCAGGCAGCATCTCTGGAGAACATGGACACAGAGTGCTGGAGTAACTCAGCGGCTCAGGCAGCATCTCTGGAGAACATGGATAGGAGACGTGAATGAGTAAATCAAATGACTGAGGTTTGTCTATCCATGTCTTCCACAGATACTGCCTGGCCCACTGAGTTCCTCCAGCAATTTGTGTTCGACACAAGATTCCAGCATCTGCTGTTAATTGTGTCTAGGGCAAAAGTTTATTTCAACCAACGAGGTTACATTTCAGTCCATTCAGAACCCCTTGTCAAGAAGGATATGCAATATTAAGGATGATTAAAACTTCAAATCAATATAAAACAATTGGAGAAAATGATCAATATACATTTAAATGCACAATGAGATAAACTTTGTGAGACAGATCTCCCTATGTTTGACTTTAGTTAAGGGCTGTACTGGTTTTATAACGGTACGCGTCATTTGAAAACTAGATTTTCAACATTTTTGAATTTTTAATATTACATAAACAAACGGAACTTTAAAAACTAAAAATGATTTATCAAATTAGGTGGTCAAGTCCTTAAAGAACTTAGAACACAAAGTGCTGGAGTAACTCAGCGGGTCAGGCAGCATCTTTGGAGAACGTGGATAGGAAATGTTTAGAGGGAAATGGGCTAAATATGGGACTATATGTAGCTGGTCATTGTGGCCAAATTTGGCCAAAATGTCTATTTTTGTGCTGTTTGACTGCAAGACATATATAGCAGAGTTTTGAGTCGCAACCTTCTTCAGATCTGACCCAAAACATCACCTATCCATGTCCTCCAGTGATGCAGATACTGAGGGGTAAATGTTTTAACACAAAGGGTGGTGGGTGTTTGGATTGAGCTGCCAGAGGAGTTAATGAAGCAGGGACTATCATAACATTTCAGAAATATTTGGACAGGTACATGGATAGGACAGGTTTAGAGGAATATAGACCAAACACAGGCAGGTGGGACTAGGGTTGCCAACTGTCTCGTATTAGCCGGGACATCCCGTATATTGGGCTAAATTGGTTTGTCCCATACGTGACCGTCCTTGTCCCGTATTTGACTGCTACTCCTCAGGTCGAGGGGACTGTCGGGTCGAAGCGCCGCGTCCGGCCCCGCTTCACCCATCTCGACTTAGTGCAGCCCATGGAGTGCAGCAGCACCTCGCCCGTCTGTCGGCAGCCCGGCCAACCTTCGGACCTTCGCTTACACCACTACTCATCCTTCTCATGGCCGATCATCGGTTCATGAGTTGGATGGGGTGCTGGACTTTGTGCGCGACGTCGGGCCAAAGTTTCTCAGCTGGCCCGCCGGCTGGACTTTGTGTGCAGTCCAGCATCAGGGCCAACTCATCATTCACCCAGCCACGGCCGAGTCGGTCAATGAATTACCATTGGGAATTTTGCCCTTATTTTGACCTTTTGCCCCTTATTTGGGAGTGAGAAAGTTGGCAACTCTCGGTGGGACTAGTGTAGATGGGGTATGTGGGTTAGCAAGTTGGGCCGAAGGGCCTGTTTTTTCCAGGCTGTAGGAATCTGCGCTGCCCGAGTGCCTACAGCACTTTGTGTTCATCACAAGGTTCCTGCATCTGCAGTTCCTTGTGTCTACCTGAAACAGGTGAAGCAGTTTATAGGATGTGTCCCGGCACCTGTCTATACAGGGCTCTGGTTATGGGTGAACACCAAGGGGTCAAGGCTTTGTGCCTTGCACCAACCATGGAGGAACCACAACTTGGTCTCCGCCTCCACCCTGCCATGTACAACCGAGGTCTAGGAGTTAACAGAGGGAATAAAGTCTCACAAAGTTCACCATCTGAGATCACATCTACGCCGCAACTAACGTTTCCGAATGATTTCATGTATGGCATTCATACCCAAAGATGTGGCCCTGATTGACTGGCTTGCGCTGGATCATTGGTAACTCTCTCGGCAAACCGTGCCAGTCGGGAGATGGGTACAGCATGGACATTGTGGGCTGAAGGGTCTGTCCCTTCACTGTACTGTTCTACCTCCTACGCACTCATAGAGCAGGCCGCAATGTCCGTGCTGAACAAGATACAGATATCTTTTATATGTGGGAGCATTGGGCAAACAGAATCGTATAGCACAGGAACAGGCCCTTTGGCCCATAATGGTCATGCTCAAAACTATGCCAAGACAAACCTCTATCTGTCTGCATGTAACCCCTCCATTACCCTCCACTCCCCAGATATATACAACTCGTCCCATACACCCACAACTCTCTGTTTGGTTAAATAGCTTGGTTTTCAAAAGTTTCCCCTCAGGTCCCTATTAAATCGTCACCCTCTCACCTTCAACCTATGTCCTCTGCTTCTCAACCCCCCTACTCTGGGAAAAATAATCTGTGCATTCACTCGATCTATTCCCCGCATGATCTTGCAATCTTGTAAGATCACCCCTCAGACTCCTGCGCTCCAAGAAATAGAGTCCTAGCCTGCCCCAATCCCTCCCTGCAGCTCAGGCCCTCACGCCCTGGCAACATCCTCGTAAATCCTCTCCGCACCCTCTCCAGCTTGACGATAACCTTCCCATAGCAATGGTCGGCAAAAACTGGACACAATACTCCACCCTCAGCTGGCACAAGTGTAACAGGTGCCAACCTCTGTCCTCAGCTCTGTGCTGTGAAGATTCCAGGATTCCAGATTGTTTTGGGAAGGGACCCGTCAATGAGCCAGTCGATCAGTGCTCCATCTAATAGCCCAATCAGATGCGCAAGTGGAAGGCTAGAGACAGGAAGACTGCTAAAGGAATGTTTCTTGCCATGTAACGTCACAGCCTTGCCCTGACAGGCTCTCAGTGGGAGCAGCTGCCGTCTATTTAGGGGCTGCAACAGCAAAGAACTATTTAACCGGATGTCGTGGAGGATCCTGATAGTGAGGGGCTGGGAACATGGACAACCCGAGCCTTTGCCCCAGCTGGGTGCAGAGACGAGGAGGCGCTCTTAACGTTTCCCCGGGGACGCTGCAACAGACCCGACCCACGCGGGGTTAATGGAAGGGGAGAAGGGAGTCACTAACGGCACGCACTGTGGTGGAGCCAGGGGCACTGTCAGCCAACCCACACCGGGCTTTGGTGATGAGCTCCTCATGGGAGCTCATAAGCTCATGTCATAGGAGCAGAATTAGGCCATTCGGCCCATCGAGTCCACTCCACCATGGCTAACCTATCTCTCTCTCGACCCCATTCTCCTGCCATATTCCCTGACACCAGCGCTAATCAAGAATGTGTCAATCTTAAAAATACCCACCGACTTGGCCTCCACAGCCGTCTGTGGCAATGAATTCCACAGATTCACCACCCTCTGACCAAAGAAATTCCTCCCCACCTCCTTTGTAAAGGTGGGCAGGGCTGGGGGGAGGGGGGGGGGGGGGCTCGAGGAGGGAGGTGGCGGCTGGGGGGCTGGGGCAGGAGGAGGTTAGGATGAGCCAGGTTGCTCTTTCTTCGAGTCAGCAGAGGTTCCGTGGGCCAAATGGCCTCCTCCCTTGCTGTGCAAAGTTCAGCAATTCCGCTCAAAATATTCTCAGAACATTTCACATCTTCTTCACACAGAGGAAAGAAGAAGACTGGAGAAATGTTGTTCGGCCCAGGGTCATTGGGGGGGGGGGTCTGTTGGAGATTTTAGAAGTTGGGTTTGGATTTGGTTTGAAGAGCCAAATGTAAAATGCTGGGGAAACTCAGCAGGTCAGGCAGTATCTGTGGAGGGGTGCTGCACAGATGACGTTTCAGGGCAGGACCCATCTTCAGATGTTGCCTGACTTGTTGAGTTCCTCCAGCACTTTGTCCTTTGCTCATTATTCCAGCATCTGCAGCCTCTTGTGCCGCAAGACTATTACAGAAGAGGGAACCAAGTTGGTTTAGTTTAGTTTAGAGATACAGCGTGGAAACGGGCCCTTCGGCCCACGCCGACCAGCGATCGATCACCCATTCACATTATTTCTGTGTTATCGCACTTTCTCAGCCACTCCCTACACACTTTGGACAATGTACAGAAGGCCAATGAACCTACAGACCCACACATCTTTGGCGTGTGGGAGGAAACCAGAGCACCCGGAGAAAACCCAAGCGGAGGCACGGAAACGTGTAAACTCCACACAGACAGCACTTGAGGTCAGGATCAAAGCCAGGTCTCTGGCCCTGTGAGGCAGCAGCTCTACCAGCTACCCTGACAGTAGCATTTAAGATGCAGAACGGCACAGTGGCGCAGCGGTAGAGTTGCTGCCTCAGGTTTGATCCTGACTACGGGTGCGGAGTTTGTACGTTTTCCCTGTGAACGCGTGGGTTTACTCCGGGTGCTCTGGTTACCTCCCACACGCTAAAGACTTGCGTGTTTGTAGGTTAATTGGCTTCTGTAAAAATTGTAAATTGTCCCTGGTGTGTAAGATGCGCTAGTGTACAGGGTGATTGCTGGTTGGTGTGGTCTCGTTGGGACGAAGGTCCTGTTTCCATACTGCATCTCTAAAGTAAAGTAAAGCAAAGTCTAAGGTACAGATAGACGTGGTTTAAGTAAATGATGGATGAACTGGACATTAGACTGCGTTGCTGGGGTCCGGTGTGGATTAGTTCCACCCCATTCATGCCGTGATATCTTTGTGCATTGTGGGGAGCTAGTGGCCGGATGAGTGTTTCAGGCAATGGTTGTTCTGTTTCTAGTCCAGGGTGGGTTGGCTTTGCACTTTGATATGAGACCATACATGTAGGGGAAGCAGGGAAGATGTTAGTGGTGAAGTGGACCACAATGGTGGGCTAGTAAGGAGGGAGGAGACTGCAGCAAATTGGCTCCTGCATTACCATTATCGGAGGTGGAAAACAGCCTACTTGCACTGGAAACCGTCTTGCCGATCTCAGCCAGGGAGCGCAGGTTGGATTTCTTGGTCTGGTGCCGATGTTTACGCAGCAGGGTGTAGGTCACCTTGTCCTTCAGCTCAGCCTTCAGCAGACCCTTCGCCACCTGCTCCTCGATGATCAGGTCTGGTGGAACACAAAGCGTCATACAACATACACATACAGCATAGATGCAGCATGCCACATACAGCATGCAAGATGCAACATCCACCATGCCACATACAGCATGCTGCATAGAACATACAACCTAGTACATGCAAACTAAAAAGTGCAACGTACAACACACGACACACAACATGCAACACACATGTGACATACACCATGCAACATACAACATGCAACACACAACATAGAACAGAACTCAATGGGCCGAATGGCTTCATTCGGTTACTACGACTAATGAACCTTGACTTAAGGAAGAGCTTTTACTCTATCTATCGTACTTGAGTTTGCCTTAATTTCAATCATGCATCTGATCTGACGATAGCATGCAAAACAAACACAGGACACGTTTGCACTAAATGTTGCGCCCTTTATCTTTATCTGTACACTGTGGACGGCTTGATTGTGTTCATGCACAGTCTTTTCTTTCACTGGACAGCACGCAAACAAAAGCTTTCCACTGTACCTCAGTACACGTGACTGGACTAAACATGGAACATAGAACGTTACAGCACAGGAACAAGTCCTTCAGCCCACAATGTCTGTGCTGAACACGATGCCGAGATAAACTCATCTCCTCTTCCTGCGCCTGCGCTCCCTGCATTTCCATGTGGCCATTTAACATATTTTTATCTCCTTTTTAGCCTTTGTATCTTGCATGGAACATAGAACCTAGATGACTGATTGCAGCACAGGACCAGGCCCTTCGGCCCACAATGTCTGTGCTGAACATGACACAAGTTCAACTAATCTCCTCTGCTTTGCTTTTCACACCATCCAATCAGATCAGATACCACTATACATAAATACAATCACGCCAAACTCCAGTACAATAGGTAGAGCAAAGGGGAAGATACAGAGTGCAGAATATAGTTCTCAGCATTGTAACGCATCGGTTCCAGAGACAAAGTCCAATGGGGTAGAGGTGAATCGGACAGGTCTGGACAGTGTGGATGTGCAGAGGATGTTTCCACTAGTGGGAACTCTGGGACCAGAGGACACAGCCTCAGAATAAAAAGACATACGTATAGAAAGGAGATGAGGAGGAATTTCTTAAGCCAGAAGATGGTGAATATGTGATATTCACTGCCACAGACAGCTGTGGAGGCCGTCATTGGGTATTTTTAAAGCAAGATTGATGGATTCCTCGTTAGTACGGTTGTCAGAGGTTATGGGGAGAAGGCAGGAGAATTGGGCTGAAAGGGAAAGACAGATTAGCCACGATTGAATGGCGGAGTAGACTCGATGGGCCGAATGGCTTTAGAATTTTGAGGTCCCGTGTGGAAATAGGACCTTCAGCCTACCGAGCCCGTGCCGACCAGCGATCACCCCCGCATACACGAACACAATCCTACACACTCGGGACAAGTTTCAATTTTACTGAAGCTAATTAACGTCCAAATCTCAACGTCTTTGGAATTTGGGAGGAAACCGGAGAAAACCCACGTGGTCACAGGGGGAACGTACAAACTCCGTACAGACAGCAGCCGTAGTCAGGATTGAACCCAGGGCTCTGGCGCTGTGAGGCAGCAACTCTACCGCTGCGCCACCGTGCCACCCTGTGCTCCTATGACTTCTGGACTTCTGGATTCTGGTTAATAGAAGAGCTTTTGCTCTGCCCACCGTACTTGTGTTTGGTTGGATTGCGTTCATACATCTGATTTCACTAGATAGTGCGCAATACCAAAGCTTTTCCCTGTACCTCATTGCATGTGACTACAATAAACCTAAACCTAATCTCCGTCGTAGCATCCACACTGTAGATCAACCACATTAACCTCTGTCAATATAACCTTCACCACATACACACACATAACATTCACACACAGTACACACTCCACCAGGCTAGATGCAGGAAGATTGTACCCGATGTTGGGGAAGTCCAGGCAAAGGGGTCACGGCTTAAGGATAGAGGGGAAATCCTTTAGGACCGAGACTCTGGAACTCTCTGCCACAGAAGGTAGTTGAGGCCAGTTCATTGGCTATATTTAAGAGGGAGTTAGATGTGGCCCTTGTGGCTAAAGCGATCAGGGGGTATGGAGAGAAGGCAGGTACGGGATACTGAGTTGGATGATCAGCCATGATCATATTGAATGGCGGTGCAGGCTCGAAGGGCCGAATGGCCTACTCCTGCACCTATTTTCTATGTTTCTATGTTTCTGTGTAATCCAGTCCGGGATTTGAGTAAGGAATGCGGTTACTGATAACAGCCTGCTGGTCCTTGAGCTCGGCAGTCTGTAAGTTGATGCAACGAGTGCAGCAGTAGGTATTATTCTCTCTGCATAAATTTTAATAAATGCCTTGTGGTTCACCTAATACTTTGTAATGGTTTGATTACAACACACACACCATGTTTTACCTCACACATCGTGCAGCTTACCTACGATCTGAGGCAAAGTGGAAGCTTCCATGTCTAAGATGACCGTCCCTTTCTCTAGGCAGGTGCGGAGTTCAAACAAGCTGTGCAGGGAGAGAGTGGCCACGTGAGGCTTGCTCCACCTCTCTCCCCCTTCTTCCACCTTCTCCTCAAACTTGATCCACCTGGAGGACAGCAAAAAGGGAGGTTAGAAGCGACCACGTCCCACCCAGGCCTGACGCCGCGGTGCAGTCGTCAAGTTGTTCAACCAGTGAGCAGAACGCACATGGCGCACCGGTAAAGTTGCCGCCTTACAGCGCTTCCAGTGCCAGGGACCCGGGTTCCATCCCGACTAATGGTGCTGCCTGTACGGACTTTTCACCCGTGACCTGCGTGGGTTTCATCCGAGATCTTCGGTTTCCTCCCACACTCCAAAGACGTGCAGGTTTGTAGGTTAATTGGCTCTGTATAAATGTAAATTGCCCCTCGTGTGTGTAGTGTTAATGTGCGGGGATCGCTGGTGGTGGCCCGAAGGGTCTATTTCTGCACCATATCTCTAAACTAAACTAAACCGTGGAGGCTGATGAAAAGTCTCGACCCGAAACGTCACCCATTCCTTCTCTCCACAGATGCTGCCTGTCCCGCTGAGTTACTCCAGCATTTTGTGTCTATCTAGGGAACTGTGGACCCTTGGTCCAGTGACGCAGGTTCGAATCCCAGTTCGGCAGCTTTGGAATTTGCTACGATAAATAACTCAGGACTTAGAAAATAAACTGATCTTAAAATCAGAAGACCACACGACAATTAGGCCATTCAGCCCATCGAGTCTGCCGTCCCATTCAATCATGGCTGATCTATCTTCTCCTTTCAACCCTCTCAAATAACTTTCCCTCTCAAATAAACTTCATTGTGGTTTATGAATGAATTAAATTGTCCCTGAGTATATAATATTTGCCAACACAAAGTGTCAATATTTATTCCGTAAATAACTCGACAACTAAAAGTTGAGTCAAGTATGGCTCGCCACCATAATGTACTGTTGACACAGGTGATTAGATTAATGCACACATAAAGTTTGCAACAGCAGACAGATTTTTTTTCTCATGAAATGAGTTCCTGTGGCCTGGCTCGCTGGCACCTACAACCCCGCAACAAGATCTCCCGATTACAAGTTCTAAACAGCTCTTTGGAACCTGCCAAAGATTTCAGGGCCAAGGACGGGCTCTCTGATGTGGCCACACTGTTGGAAAAGGTGGCAGCCAATGGGTTTGGTTCAGAGAGAGATACAGCACGGAAACAGGCCCTTCGGCCACCCAGCCCGCGCCGCCCACCGATCACCCGATCGCACCAGTTCAACGTCATCCCACTTTCTCATCCACACGCTGCACTCGGAGGGGGAGCAATTTACAGAGGGGCGATTAACCTACAAACCCGCACGTCTTTGGGATGCGGGAGGAAACCGGAGCACCCGGAGGAAACCCACTGGGTCACAGAGAGAGCGTGCAAACTCCACACAGGCAGCAGCCGAGGTCAGGATCGAAGCTTTACACGCTGCGCCGCAGTGCTGTGACGCCAGTGGCGCCGTGCTGAAAGCCCTTCCTACCTGGCGGTCTCCTTCCACTCCATCTCATGCCCATCGATGGCCAGCAGTTCATCGAGCTCGGTGAAGAGTTGAGGGGCCGGGCTGTCGTCATCCTCGCCGAGGATGAAGCGGATCCTCTCGGCCGCCGACGAGACTGCGGGGAAGACCAGCCGTTCGTTACACCGCCAACCTCACGGCACATCTCCACCAGTCAGGATGTGGCATTGTCCCCACATGGAACAAGCAACCTCCCACTGGAAACTATTACAATCAAACAATACCTCAGCCAGGACACTGGGACAGGGCACTACAAACCTGCTCAAAGCAGAGGCTTCACACACAAGAGGAGATGGCATGGGGTGGGGGTGGAGGGGTTACACAGATGGGATGGGGGGGATGAGGTGTGGAGGGTGGGGTTACGGAGATGGGAAGGCTCATGAACCGGAGTTGAAGCAATGGAAGGATTGACAAACTAGGATAAGTGTTTTGGATTCAGAGTGCAGGCCGTACGTTCGCAGTAGAGGGCAGAGGGGTTGGGGTAGAGGGCCCGTTCTACGAGGGAGAAGTGGAGGTCATCGTGCCCGCTCGCCCATGTGTGGTGGTGGTGTTGTGCTTGGCCGGTAGTGGGTTGGGCAGTCTCACTCGTGGGTCAATTCCTGATGGGAGTCGAACAGTTCCTGATGGGAGGGTCGTGGTTTCATGAGAACTCATCATTCATCCCCATCCTGGGCCAGCTGACCACTAAGTGAATGTTACCTCCCCCTTTCCACAACATACTCCATGGCCTGTGGTTTTTCACATCAGCTGAGGGCCGTTGATTGATAACAAACCCGAGAGAGGGGGTGGGAAAGGAACATATTGTCCCTGAACCAGCTCCCAACGCAAAGCTTAAAAATACAACACCAACACTGATTAATGCCCAATGATCAGTGTAGATACAAGGAACAACACTAAGTGCTGGAGTAACTCAGCGGGTCAGGCAGCATCTCTGGAGAACATAGAAACATACATAGAAACATAAAAAATAGGTGCAGGAGTAGGCCATTCGGCCCTTCGAGCCTGCACCACCATTCAATATGATCATGGCTTATCATCCAACTCAGTATCCTGTACCTGCCTTCTCTCCATACCCCCTGATCCCTTTAGCCACAAGGTCCACATCTAACTCCCTCTTAAATATAGCCAATGAACTGGCCTCAACTACCTTCTGTGGCAGAGAATTCCAGAGATTCACCACTCTCTGTGTGAAAAATGTTTTCCTCATCTCGGAACATGGACACAGAGTGCTCAGCGGGTCAGGCAGCATCTCAGCAGAACATGGAGAAGTGAAGCTTGGGGTCGGGACCTTTCTTCAGCCTGATGGTTACTGGTGGGGTAGGGGGTGGGGAAGAAAGCTGGAAGAGATGAGGGGCAGGACAAAGCCCAACAGGTAATAGGTGGATACAGGTGAGGGGGGGGGGGGTGGTAGGTGGATGGATGGACAGAGACAAAAAGACAGAAGATGAGTGGTGAAGGAATTGAAGGAGTTGCGAATTGTGAAGTGGAGGAAGGAATGTAGGTGGAACTGAAGTTTGTGGGGGAGGAATATGTGGTCCAGGTGTCGCCACATAAGTAGCACCGACAAAGTATCTCACGCCGGGTCCACCTTTGTTCTCCCGCTTCCCTTCTCACGGCCATCCCCCCATGCGGGCTCCCCCTTGTTCTTCCCCCCCCCACGCCGGGTCCCCCTTTGTTCCCGGTGGCGCGTCCTCCAGCTCCCACATGCCCCGTCCTCGAGCGCTGGAACCACAAACCCCTCCAAATACCCTTCTCCGTAACCCCTCCAACTCCAAATACCCCTCCCCAACTGTAAACCCCTCCAACTCCACCCCAGCCCAATGCTGCAAACCACTGCTATACCTCTTCTCCTCTGTAAATCCACCAAGCTCCCACACCCTGTTCCATCTCTGCAATCTCCTCTACCCCCCAACACCTCATCCCATCTGTGTAACCCCTCTATCTCTGTAAATAATCTACCTCTGTCTCTACATCCTTCATCTACCCCCTTCTCTCTGCGACTTCTCCCATACTCCACTCCCACACCACCCTGGCCACGCTCTCATCTCGCTGCTACCATCAGGAAGAAGGTACAGGAGCCTGAAAACCGTGACCTCCAGGTTCAAGAACAGCTTCTTCCCAGCAACCATCACTCTCTTGAACACTGCCTAACACTAACCTCAGCAACTGATCTTCTATGGAGTGTGTCCTTGGTCACACTATGGACTTTGTTTCTTGCACTATTATGATTACTAATTATTAATGTATTATATTAATAATTAGTATATCTTTGTGTATGTGTTATTGCAATAATGTAAACCTGTTAATCTACTGCCAATGCAGAAAACAGAAAAGTACAGTACAGAACAGGCCCTTTGGCCCACAATGTCCATGCCGAACATGATGCCAAGTTAAACTCATCTCCTCTGTCTGTACATGCTCCATTCCCTCTATATCCTGATGACAGATAGCACAATGGGCTAAGTGTTCGGCTGGCAACCGGAAGGTAGCTGGTTCGAATCCCGCTTGGAGTGCATACTGTCGTTGTGTCCTTGGGCAAGACACTTCACCCACCTTTGCCTGTGTGTGTCCTTGGGCAAGACACTTCACCCACCTTTGCCTGTGTGTGTGGATGTAATTATGTGAAGCGCTTTGGGGTCAATGCAAGTTGACTAAAAATGTGCTATATAAATAAAGAAATTTTAAAATTTAATTTAATCCTTGTACTTATCTAAAAGCTTCCTAAACACCACTATGGTGACGGCCTCCACCACCACACTTAGTAATGTGTCCCAGGCCGCCAAGACTGTCTGTGTACAAAAAAACGCCCCACACATCTCCATTAAACTTTCCCCCTCTCACCTTACAGCTATGCCCTCTAGTATTGGACATTTCCACTCTAGAAATAAGGTTCCGACCGTCTACCCTGACAATGCCTCTCATAATCTTATATACTTCGATCAAGTCTCCCCTCAACCTCCAACGTTCCAGAGATAACAATCCAAGACTACCCAATATGTAATTAAAAGGTACTGCAAATGCTGGTTTACACCAAAGATAGAGACAAAATGCTGGAGTAAATTCTCCTTCTGAAGAAGAGCCCCAACCTAGAATGTCACCTATCCATGTTCTCCAGAGATGCTGCCTGACCCGCTGAGTTACTCTAGCACTCTGTGTCCATGTTCTCCAAAGATGCTGCCTGACCCATTGAGTTACTCCAGCATTCTGTGTCCATGTTCTCCAGAGATGCTGCCTGACCCGTTGAGTTACTCCAGCATTCTGTGTCCATGTTCTCCAGAGATGCTGCCTGACCCGCTGAGTTGCTCCAATGTGCTGTATCTATTTTCAAGTCTGTCGGTAATACCCTCTAATCCAGGCAGCAATCTGGTAAATCGCTTCTGCACCCTGTCCAAAGCCTCCCTATCCTTCCAGCAATGGGGCGACCAGAACAGCACACAATACTCCAAACAAAGTATGCAGGACACTTAAACATTCTTGATTGAAACAAGCCATCTTTTGTCCAGAGAACAGTGCAAATGGTAGATGTGTTCCCACAGGGAGTGTGTGAGGCATGCGGTGTGGACATATACAGGAGGATGCTAGATAAATGTGGAGGACGTTAGCTTTACGTTTAGGGTTACTAGGTACAGTCAAAAGCTTGTTTTTGCTTCCAAATTGCCTCCAGTGTGTAGTACAGTACTGATGCACGGGGGGGGAGGGGGGGGGGTCACTGGTTGGAGCGGACTCGGTGGGGTGAAGGGCCTGTTTACACGCTGTATCTCTAAAGTCGAAAGAGTCTGTGACCCTGTCACAACAAAGCACACGGAATCCTCTGTGACCCCGACACGACAGTGCCACATTATTTATTTAATATGTAACTGCGCCAGACACAATTCCTCTGAGACTTAAAGCAATCAACAGTGCTTGATCAGGCAGACTGGCACCTTCGCAGGAGCTTCTGAACTCATTCACGCTTTCCAGATGTGATCCTTGCATTAGTTCTGCAGCATCCTCACCAAGAGCCCCGTCCCAAAACGTCACTGTGACTTTTCAATGTTGTGACAGTCTGAAGAAGCGTCTCGACCCGAAACCTCACCCATTCCTTCTCTCCAGAAATGCTGCCTGTCCGGCTGAGTTACTCCGGCATTTTGTGCCTATCTTCAGTCCTGCCTCAACTCCCTCCTCTGGCAGCTCGTTCCGTACCTGTGTGAAAAAGTGACCCCTCAGGTTCCTATTAAACCTTTCCCCCCTTTCACCTTTAACCTACATCCCCTGGTTCTAGATTGGCATTTGATCCATATATCTCTCAGCTTTTCCTATCCCATCATTCCGATATTGCTCCACCGGGAAGCTCTGCAGTTCTGGTGAGGATAGGTTTTGGAATTTAATCCAAAATCAACAGTATACTGTAGGCTTTACAACATGCATGAAGCCTGCTTACTGGTTGATTGGTGAGAATGTTGGTAGAAGGGGCTTCTGGAATAAATATGAGACAAGGTCTGGCTCAGCTAAGTGTCGTTTGTTCTTTGCTCTCTTGTCGTGGGATTCAGTAGATCTACAACTGCTTCACGCACCCTTCCACTTACTCACGAAACGTACGACGATAAAAGTGACACGGTGTAAAACTCGACGTCCCAACTCTTTTTACAACCAATGCGAGGGCGTGGTTTTCAATACTAGAAGCCCCATTTTACCCCCTCAATGTCACGAGCCAACGGACATCGGGCTCCTAGCAGCTCGTCTTCCAGAGCGGATCGCATGGGAAGTGGAGGACCTGCTCCTTAATCCTGAAGGTATGACACCATACGACGAGCTTAAATCCGCTGTCTAGGAGCGAACGCAGCCCTCGAAGCAAGCCCGCATTTCAGAGATGTTGGGAGATGATAATCTCGGCAATAGGAGGCCATGACAAATGCTGTGGCGGGAGACGAAAAGTGTGTAGAACTACTTTGAAGAAGGGTCTCGACCCGAAACTTTGCCCATTTTCTTCGCTCCATAAATACTGCCTCACCCGCTGAGTTTCTCCAGCATTTTTGTCTACCTTAGAACTACTTTTAGTTCAGTTTAGTTTTGTTTATTGTTACATGTACCAAGATACAGTGAAGAGCTTTTTTATTGCATGCTATCCAGTCAATGGAAAGACTGTACATGATTACACCTTTATCCTCCACCATTTATCATATATCTGTACACTGTGGACGGCTCGATTGTAACCATGTTTTGTCTTTCTGCTGACTGGATAGCACGCAACAAAAACTCTTCACTGTGTACACATGACAATAAACTAAACTCAAACAAACTTCATAGGAGTTTATTCCTTGGAGCGCAGGAGGATGAGGGGTGATCTTATAGAGATGTATACAATTGTGAGAGGAATAGATTTGGTAAATGCACAGTCTTTTGCCCAGAGTAGGTGAATCAAGAACCAGAGGACATCCACTTATGGTGAGGTGGGGAAAGATTTAATTGGAAACTGACGGGTAACATTTTATACACAAGGGTGGTGGGTGTATGGAACGAGCTGCTGGAGGAGGTAGTTGAGGCAAGTAAGATAGCATTTACGAGACAGTTGCACATGTACATGGATAGGACAGCGTTAGTGGGATATGGGCAGGTGGGACTAGTGTAGATGGGGCATGTTGGTTGGCATGGACATTGGCCCATGCTGCATGACTCTAACCCGTCCACCGTGTACAGATACAGGATAAAGGGAATAACGTTTAGTACAAGTTAAAGTCTAGTAAAGTCAGATTAAAGATAGTCCAAGGATCTCCAACGAGGTAGATGGAAGATCAGGACCACTCTCTAGTTGGTGATAGGATGGATCAGTTGCCTGATAACAACTGTCCCTGAACTGCTGTAGTTTTGGGAGCAACAGCAGCAGGAGTTTTGCAAGAGATACGACTGATTGGCTCTAGCCCGAGTGGGAGGAGAGAAGTGAGTCAGAGGGGTGAAAACAGTTGAAAACTAGAAGCCAAGCACAGGCAGACTTTACTCAGAACTGCTGTAGTTTTGGGAGCAACAGCAGCAGGAGGAAGATCAGGACCACTCTCTAGTTGGTGATAGGATGGATCAGTTGCCTGATAACAACTGTCCCTGAACTGCTGTAGGTTTGGGAGCAACAGCAGCAAGAGATTATCAAGAGATACGACTGATTGGCTCTAGCCCGAGTAGGAGGAGAGAAGTGAGTCAGAGGGGTGAAAACAGTTGAAAAGTAGAAGCCAAGCACAGGCAGACTTTACTCCGAACTGCTGTAGTTTTGGGAGCAACAGCAGCAGGAGTTTTGCAAGAGATACGACTGATTGGCTCTAGCCCGAGTGGGAGGAGAGAAGTGAGTCAGAGGGGTGAAAACAGTTGAAAACTGAGGAATTTGTAAACTGAGGTTTGTAAATTGGTAAATCAGGCAATTTATCAGTCAATTTAAGCAAGACGACTCTTAGCGAGCGGCAGTGAGTGAACGGCCTTGTGAGGGAAGTGTGAGTTTTTGGCTCGAGAGTCTTAGGAGAGGAGACCACGCAATACGCTTGAGAGGTAGAGACGAAAGAAGGAGATGTCAGGCAAGCTGATTCAGTGCGATGCTTGTAGTATGTGGGAGGTCAAGGACACCGCTGGTGCCTCTGGCTGCTACAAATGCGAGAAGTGCATCCAGGTAGAGCTCCTGAAGGGCCGTGTTGGGGAACTGGAGAAGCAAGTGGATGACCTCCGGTTCGTCCGAGAAACTGAGTCGTTCCTTGACAAGTCCTACAGTACGATTGTTACACCTAAGGTACTGGAAGAGAGAAGGTGGGAGACAGTGAGAACGGGAGGGAAGCATGGAATGCCAACGTCCCCGGGGGTTGTACCTCTTGTGAACAGGTTCACCCACTTAGAAGCTGTCGGGACAGAAGACGTGTTTACACTGAGCGGCGGACTGGCTTGCGATGCGAATAGGGCTGTTGAGCCAGAACCAAAAAGGCCTAAGGCAGGCAACGCCATTGTAGTGGGAGACTCCATTGTGAGAGGTACGGACAGGGATTTCTGCGGCAACAGACGGGATGCGAGGATGGTGTGCTGCCTTCCTGGTGCCAGGATCCAGGATGTCACGGACAGAGTGCAGAAAATCCTCAAAGGGCGAAGGTGAACATCCGGAAGTCGTAGTGCATGTCGGCACAAACGATGTTGGAAAGAAGGGGATGAATATTCTGCAGCGTGACTTTAGAGAGCTCGGAAAAATGCTGAAAAGCAGGACCTCCAGGGTTGTTATCTCCAGTTTGCTTCCAGTTCCTCGTGCTGGCGAGAGCAGGAACAGGGAGATACGGAACCTGAACGTGTGGCTGAGGAACTGGTGCACGGGGCAGGGATTTAGATTCTTAGATCACTGGGATCTGTTTTGGGGTAAGGGGGAACTGTACAAAAGGGACGGATTGCATCTTAACAGGTGTGGGACCAGCATTCTGGCAGGCAGGTTTGCCACTGCTACACGGGTGGTTTTAAACTGAATAAGGGGGGTGGGGTGTCGAATGGGATAGTGGAGGATGGAGTTAAAGGGAAAGGGTTTCTTAAATGTGTGAGCGTAGAGACAAAGGGGTGTAAAATGAGGGTAGAAGCAATAGGTAGCAAGGTGAAAAGTAAAAGTGGCAGGCCGGCAAATCCAGGGCAAAAATCAAAAAGGGCCACTTTTCAGCATAATAGTATAAGGGGTAAGAGTGTTGTAAAAGCAAGCCTGAAGGCTTTGTGTCTCAATGCAAGGAGCATTCGTAATAAGGTGGATGAGTTGAATGTGCAGATAGCTATTAACGACTATGATATAGTTGGGATCACGGAGACCAGGGTGACCAAGGCTGGGAGCTCAACATCCAGGGATATTCAATATTCAGGAGGGATAGACAGAAAGGGAAATGAGGTGGGGTAGCGTTGCTGGTTAGAGAGCAGATTAACGCAATAGAAAGGAAGGACATTAGCTTTGAGGATGTGGAATCGATATGGGTAGAGCTGCGAAACACTAAGGGGCAGAAAACGCTAGTGGGAGTTGTGTACAGGCCACCTAACAGTAGTAGTGGAGTTGGGGATGGCATCAAACAGGAAATTAGAAATGCGTGCAACAAAGGTAAAACAGTTATAATGGGTGACTTCAATCTACATATAGATTGGGTGAATCAAATTGGCAAGGGTGCTGAGGAAGAGGATTTCTTGGAATGTATGCGGGATAGTTTTCTAAACCAACATGTAGAGGAACCAACGAGAGAGCAGGCTATTCTAGACTGGGTATTGAGTAATGAGGAAGGGTTAGTTAGCAGTCTTGTTGTACGTGCCCCCTTGGGCAAGAGTGACCATAATATAGTTGAGTTCTTCATTAGGATAGAGAGTGAAATAACTAATTCAGAAACAAGGGTTCTGAACTTAAAGAAAGGTAACTTTGAGGGTATGAGACGTGAATTGGCCAAGATAGACTGGCGATTGATTCTTAATGGGTTGACGGTGGATATGCAATGGAAGGCATTTAAAGACTGCATGGATGAACTACAACAATTGTTCATCCCAGTTTGGCAAAAAAATAAATCGGGGAAGGTAGTGCATCCGTGGATAACAAGGAAAATCAGGGATAGTATCAAAACAAAAGATGAAGCGTACAAATTAGCCAGAAAAAGCAGCCTACCAGAGGACTGGGAGAAATTCAGAGACCAGCAGAGGAGGACAAAGGGCCTAATTAGGAAAGGGAAAATAGATTATGAAAGAAAACTGGCAGGGAACATAAAAACTGACTGCAAAAGCTTTTATAGATATGTGAAGAGAAAAAGATTAGTTAAAACAAATGTAGGTCCCTTGCAGTCAGAAACGGGTGAATTGATCATGGGGTACAAGGACATGGCAGACCAATTGAATAACTACTTTGGTTCTGAATTCACTAAGGAAGACATAAATAATCTGCCGGAAATAGCAGAGGACCGAGGGTCAAATGAGATGGAGGAACTGAGTGAAATCCAGGTTAGCCGGGAAGTGGTGTTAGGTAAATTGAATGGATTAAAGGCCGATAAATCCCCAGGGCCAGATAGGCTGCATCCTAGAGTACTTAAGGAAGTAGCCCCAGAAATAGTGGATGCATTAGTGATAATTTTTCAAAACTCTTTAGATTCTGGAGTAGTTCCTGAGGATTGGAGGGTAGCTAATGTAACACCACTTTTTAAAAAGGGAGGGAGAGAGAAAACGGGAAATTACAGACCAGTTAGTCTAACATCGGTAGTGGGGAAACTGCTAGAATCAGTTATTAAAGATGGGATAGCAGCACATTTGGAAAGTGGTGAAATCATTGGACAAAGTCAGCATGGATTTATGAAGGGTAAATCATGTCTGACGAATCTTATAGAATTTTTCGAGGATGTAACTAGTAGAGTGGATAAGGGAGAACCAGTGGATGTGTTATATCTGGACTTTCAGAAGGCTTTCGACAAGGTCCCACATAAGAGATTAGTATACAAACTTAAAGCATACGGTATTGGGGGTTCAGTATTGATGTGGATAGAGAACTGGCTGGCAGACAGGAAGCAAAGTATAGGAGTAAAGGGGTCCTTTCCAGTGGGGTACTGCAAGGCTCAGTTCAGGGACCCCAGCTATTTACGATATATATTAATGATTTGGACGAGGGAATTGAATGCAACATCTCCAAGTTTGTGGATGACACGAAGCTGGGGGGCAGTCTTAGCTGTGAGGAGGATGCTAGGAGGCTGCAAGGTGACTTGGATAGGCTGGGTGAGTGGGCAAATGTTTGGCAGATGCAGTATAGTGTGGATAAATGTGAGGTTATCCACTTTGGTGGCAAAAACAGGAAAGTAGATTATTATCTGAATGGTGGCCGATTAGGAAAGGGGGAGATGCAAAGAGATCTGGGTGTCATGGTACACCAGTCATTGAAAGTAGGCATGCAGGTGCAGCAGGCAGTGAAGAAAGCGAATGGTATGTTAGCATTCATAGCAAAAGGATTTGAGTATAGGAACAGGGAGGTTCAACTGCAGTTGTACAGGGTATTGGTGAGACCACACCTGGAGTATTGCGTACAGTTTTGGTCTCCTAATCTGAGGAAAGACATTCTTGCCATAGAGGGAGTACAGAGAAGGTTCACCAGACTGATTCCTGGGATGTCAGGACTTTCATATGAAGAAAGACTGGATAGACTCGGTTTGTACTCGCTAGAATTTAGAAGATTGAGGGGGGATCTTATAGAAACTTACAAAATTCTTAAGGGGTTGGACAGGCTAGATGCAGGAAGATTGTTCCCGATGTTGGGGAAGTCCAGAACAAGGGGTCACAGTTTAAGGATAAAGGGGAAATCTTTTGGACCGAGATGCGGAAAACTTTTTTCATACAGAGAGTGGTGAATCTGTGGAATTCTCTCCCGCAGAAGGTAGTTGAGGACAGTTCATTGGCTATATTTAAGAGGGAGTTAGATGTGGCCCTTGTGGCTAAAGGGATCAGGGGGTATGGAGAGAAGGCAGGTACAGGATACTGAGTTGGATGATCAGCCATGATCATATTGAATGGCGGTGCAGGCTCGAAGGGCCGAATGGCCTACTCCTGCACCTATTTTCTATGTTTCTATGTTAACCTGGAGGTGTGCGCTTTCAATTTTGTTTTAGGCGTGTGACGTGAATGTTGACAGCAGGTACAGAACAAAAGCTTCCTGATGTAAAACAGTTGAGGAACTTGGGAGCAGCATGTCGACCTCTTCCCTTGCGTGGCTTTGGTATGTGAGTGACGCACACCTTGTAGAGTCAACATTGCTGGGGGCAACTGCACCGGGGAGAGTTCAGCATTGTTACAGAAACCTTCTACCCTTGACAAAAATGACTTGCAAATCTGCCACTGTAATATCCTCCCCCAATGTTTTGGTTAAAAGCAAAGTGCTGGAGTAACTCAGCAGGACAGGCAGCATCTCTGGAGAACATGGACACAGAGCGCAGGAGTAACTCAGCGGGTCAGGCAGCATCTCTGGAGAACATGGATAGGTGATATTTTGTGTCAGAAGTAAGGTCCCGGTCCGAAATGTCAGCTATTCATGTTCACGAAAGAGTTAATTAGTTGGATTTCCTCCACTTGCCAGTCAGTAACTCCTGGTAACTGCCTCCACACATAAATGTTTAACAAGTTCTCAATTGCAACAGATCTCCAGATGCATTGAGATCAATAATTCATACATTCCATAGTCTATTTCAATATCAATGCAACATCTAAACTGTCAACAAATGCCTGTGGGTTTGTGTGTTGTAGGGGAGGGTGGTGCTGTGAGCAGAGACCTTTATCCCACATGGTAGACACAAAATGCTGGAGTAATTCAGCGGGACAGGCAGCATCTCTGGAGAGAAGGAATGGGTGACGTTTCGGGTCAAGACCCTTCTTCAGACTGATGTCAGGGGAGTGGGCGGGATAGAGATTGAATATAGTCGGAGACAGTAAGACTGGTGGGAGAACTGGGAACGGGGAGGGGATGGAGAGAGAGGGAAAGCAAGGGTTACTTGAAGTTGGAGAAGTCAATGTTCATACCGCTGGGATGTAAGCTGCCCAAGCGAAATATGAGGTGCTGTTCCTCCAATTTGTGCTGGACCTCATTCTGACAGTGGAGGAGGCCCAGGACAGAAAGGTCAGTGTGGGAATGGGAGGGAGAGTTGAAGTGCTGAACAACCGGGAGATCAGGTAGGTTACAACGGATTGTGCGGAGGTGTTCAGGGAAACGGTCGCCGAGCCTGCGCTTGGTCTCGCCGATGTAGTGAAGTTGACACCTGGAACAGTGGATGCAGTAGATGAGGTTGGAGGAGGTGCAAGTTTATCCTGCATGTCTGGTCAGGTCACTCACTGCCATTCAGAATATAGGAGAATACTGAGTACACATAATATTGACGGTGGCACGGTGGCGCAGCGGTAGAGTTGCTGCCTCACAGCACCAGAGACCCGGGTTCAATACTGACTATGGGTGCAGTCTACGGGAGTTTGTACGTTCTCCCCGTGACTGCGTGGGTTTTCTGCGGGTTCTCCTTTTTCTTCCCACAATCCCAAAACGTGCAGGTTTGTCGGTTAATTGGCTTCTGTAAATTATCCCTAGTGTGTGGGATAGAACTAGTTTGAACGGGTGATTGTTGGTCGGTGTGTAACCGGTGGGCCGAAGGGCCTGTTTCCACACTGTATTTTCTAAACTAAACTACACTAGAATACTGAGTGCATACATGTGGAGGCTTTGGAACGAGTTTACCACGGTCCCAGGCTGAAACGTACCTATCCATCTACAGAACGGTCGTGACCCGAAACGTTACCCATTCCTTCTCTCCAGAGATGCTGCCTGTCCTGCTGAGTTACTCCAGCATTTTGTGTCTACCTGTCCATGTTCTCAGGCTCAGCACGTACTGATAATCAACATTCCCGGACTTTCAACATTCCTTCCACATTCCACCCATAATTGTTCAGGAATAGTTACTTCCCCTCAGCCATCAGGCTATTAAACCTGGCTCGGACAAAACTCTGATTATTACCAACCACTTTCTGTTATTTGCACTATCAGTTTATTTATTCATGTGTGTATATATTTATATCATGGTATATGGACACATTTATCTGTTTTGTAGTAACTGCCTACTATTTTCTGTGTGCTTAAGCAAAGCAAGAATTTCATTGTCCTATACAGGGACACATGACAATAAACTAACTTGAACTTGAACTTGAACTTAATCACTCTGCCTTTTCATCTTCTCTACATTGTTGCTTCCTGCCATAATGGCCTCTTCGTTTGATTGCCCCTTATCTCCAGCCCACAACAGATCTCCCATCCCTACATCAACAAAAGGACACAGAGTGCTGGAGTAACTCAGCGGGTCAGGCAGCATTTGTGGAGAACATGGATAGGTGATGTTTCGGGTTGGGACCTTCCTTTAGACATCTCCATTTCCTTCAATAACCATCCCCGACCAAGGGCCACCATGCTGAAACGTTGACTCTTGTTTCTTCCCTCCCCTGATGCTGCTTCCCCAACCAAGTACTTGTTTCTTTTTAATTTCAGATTTTTCAGCATCTGCGGTATAGGAGTTAATGGGCCTGGTCTCCTTAGAGTAACCCCGGGGCTTGTGACTCGATCGACAGATTGAAACATACAGCACGGAAACAGGCCCTTCAGCCCACTGAACCCATGCCGACCACCAATCACTAGTTGTATGTTATCCCACTTTCTCATCCACTCCCTACACACTAGGAGCAATTTACAGAGGTCAATTAACCTACAAATCCGCACGTCATTGGGATGTGGGAGGAAACTGGAGCACCCGGAGGAAACCCACATGCTCACAGGGAGAACGTGCAAACTCCACGTAAAGAGTTGGTTTTAGCTTAGGTTCAGGTTTATTATTGCCTAGTGTACTATAAGGTACAGTGAAAAGCTGTGTTCAATAGACAACAGGTGCTGGAGTAGGCCATTAGGCCCTTCGAGCCAGCACCGCCATTCATTGTGATCATTGCTGATCATCCACAATCAGTACCCCGTTCCTGCCTTCTCCCCATATCACTTGACTCCGCTATCATTATCTAACTCTCTCTTGAAAGCATCCAGAGAATTGGCCTCCACTACCTTCAGAGGCAGAGAATTCCACAGATTCACAACTTTCTAGGTGAAAAAGTTTTTCCTCATCTCCGTTCTAAATGGCCTACCCCTTATTCTTGAATTGTGGCCCCTGGTTCCAACATCGGGAACATATTTTTTGCGTCTGCATACCATCCAATTAAATTTGATAATACTGCACATAAATACAATCAAGGCAAGCACAAAGGCAATAGATAGAACAATGGGCATGATGTAGAGTGCTGCATGTAGAGTAGGGAAGATTCAAACAAGAGGACACGATTTGAGAATTAAGGAACAAAAGTTTAGGGGTAACATGAGGGGGAACTTCTTTACTCAGAGAGTGGTAGCTGTGTGGAATGAGCTTCCAGTGGAAGTGGTGGAGGCAGGTTCGATTTTATCATTTAAAAGTAAATTGGATAGGTTTATGGACGGGAAAGGAATGGAGGGTTATGGTCTGAGTGCAGGTAGATGGGACTAGGTGAGAGTAAGTGTTCGGCACGGACTAGAAGGGCCGAGATGGCCTGTTTCCGTGCTGTAATTGTTATATGGTTATATAGTCAGTGGGCCAAATGGCCTGTTCCTGTGCATATTGTTCTGAATTCTATGTTCCACGTCCAATCACCTCTAATCAACATTCTAGGTTTTCCGTATAGGAAGGAACTGCAGATGCTGGTTTACACCGAAGACATACACAAAGTGCTGGAGTAATACCCGTCCCACTTAAGAAACCTGAACGTAAACCACTGGAGACTTTGCGCCCCACCCAAGGTTTCTGTGCGGTTCCCGGAGGTTGCAGGTAGTGGAAGCAAGTAGGGTGACTGACAAAAACCTCCGGGAACCGCACGGAAACCTTGGGTGGGGCGCAAAGTCTCCAGAGGTTTCCGTTCAGGTTTCCTAAGTGGGACAGGGGCATAACTCAGCGGATCAGGCAGCATCTCTGGAGAACATGGACACAGAGTGCTGGAGTAACTCAGCGGGTCAGGCAGCATCTCTGGAGAACATGGACACAGGGTGCTGGAGTAACTCAGCGGGTCAGAGAAGGGAAACCATTTTGTCAATGTCTCATCTGTTAAAAACATATCCGCGGGGAACTAACCGACAGCCCGGAGATTAAAATGTAATCAGCATGACGGGAGAAAGTCCAAGCGTGGGCAGACCTTTGACCCCCATGAGGATTAAGCCCCGAGATTCCACTAACAACATTTGCTGGGCTCGCTGACACCAATCCCCTGATTATCTCACCGCCCAACTGTGGCACCAGTTGTTCACCACTAAAAATAACAGCCAGGGTGCGGCCTGCACACCCAGGGACAAGCTACACCCTCCCACCTCCTGCGGGAATGTGGACCCATCCTTTGGGAAACAGGTTAGCGGGTCCAGAGGAAAGTCAGGCATCATACGACCAGCTCGGCCTGGAAACAGGCCCTTCAACACATCCTGCCCACACCGACTATCATGCCCCATCTACACTAGTCCCACCTGCCCACGTTTGCTCCCTATCCCTCTAATCCCGTCCAATCCATGTACCTGTCCAAATGTCTCTTAAATGTTACGATAGTACCTGCCTCAACTACCTCCTCCGGCAGCTTGTTCCACACACCCACCACCACGTACAACAGTCACCTCTCACGTTCCTATTAAATCTTTCCCCTCTCAACTTAAACCTATACCCTCTGGTTCTTGATTTGCCTACTCTGGACAAGAGATTCTTGAGATTGCCTGATCTATTCCACTCATGATTTTGTACACCTCTATAAGAATAGGAGCAGGCCCTTCGGCCCACAATGTCTGTGCCGAACATGATACCAAGACCAACTCTTCTCTGCCTCGATATGATCCGTAACCCTCCATTCCCTGCATATCCATGTGCCTGTCTAAAAGTCTCTTAAGCACCACTATCATATCTGCCTCCACCACCACCCCTGGCAGCGCGTTCCAGACACCCACCACCTGTGTAAACAAAACTTGCCCCGCACATCTCCTTCAAATGTATCCCCCTCTCACCTTGTAGCCAATGCTCCCTTGCAATTGATATATCCACCCAAAAAAGAAATAATAAAAGTGCTAGAGTTACTCAGTGGGTCAGACCCCATCTCTGGACAAGACCCTCCTTCAGGCTAATTGGGGGGGGGGAGCAGGAAGCTGGAAGAGAGGAGAGGCAGGACAAAGTGGTAGGTAAGAAGTAAACACTGGTGAAAACCATCATAAAATCATGAGAGGAATAGATCGGGTAGATGAACAGTCTCTTTCCCAGAGTAGGGGAATCGAGGACCAGAGGACATAGGTTCAAGGTGAAGGGGAAAAGATTTAATAGGAATCTGAGAGGTAATCTTTTCACACAAAGGGTGATGGGTATATGGAACAAGCTGCCAGAGGAGGTAGTTGAGGCTGGGACTATCCCAACATTTGAGAAACAGTTAGACAGGTACATGGATAGGACAGGCTTGGAGGAATATGGACTAAATGCAGGCAGGTGAGGGGGAGGGAGAAATGGAGGTATAGTTTAAAATTGGAGAATTCAGTGTTCATGCCGCTGGGGTGCAAGCTGCCCAAGCGGCCCAAGCGGAATATGAGGTGCTGCTCCTCCAGTTTGCTCTGGCAATGGAGGAGGCCCAAGACAGCAAGGTCAGTGTGGGAATGGCAAGGGGAGTGAGTTAAAGTGTTTAGCAACCAGGAGATCCAGTAGACCTTGTCTTGCCGATGTACTGGAACTCGCGATGCAGTGGACGAGGTTGGAGGAGGTGCACATGGAAGGACTGTCGGGGGCCCTGGACAAAGATAAGGGAGGTGGTATAGGGACAGGTGTTACATCTCCTGAGGTTGCAGGGGAAGGTACCTGGGGAGGGGGTGGTTTGGGTGGGAAGGGATGAGTTAACCTGGGAGATGCGGAGGGAGCAGAAAGGTACGTGGATGGAAGATGTGACCTGTGGCAGGATCTTTGGAGGGGACAGAAATATTGATGATGTGTTGGATTTAAGTTTAGGAGCAAAGAGGTCCTACTGCAGTTGTACAGGCCCTGGTGAGACCGCACCTGGAGTATTGTGTGCAGTTTTGGTCTCTTAATTTGAGGAAGGACATTCTTGCTATTGCGGGAGTGCAGCGCAGGTTCACCAGGTTAATTCCCGGGATGGCGGGACTGTGATATGATGAAAGAATGGATCGACTTAGCTTGTATTCACTGGAATTTAGGATGAGAGGAGATCTTATAGAAACATATCAAATTCTTAAAGGATTGGACAGGCTCGATGCAGAATAAATGTTCCCGATGTTGATGTTGAGGGAGTCTAGAACCAGGGGTCAGTTTAAGATTAAGAGGTAGGCCATTTAGAGTTCACACCCGGAGAGTTGTGAATCTGTGGAATTCTCTGCCACAGAAGGCAGTGGAGGCCAATTCACTGGATGTTTTCAAGAGAGTTAGATTTAGTTCTTAGGGCTAATGGAATCAAGAGTTATGGGGAGAATGCAGGAACGGGATACTGATGATGGGTGATCATTCATGATCCTATTGAATGGCAGTGCTGGCTCGAAGGGCTGAATGACCTACTGCTGTACCTATTGTCTATGTTTCTATGTTGTGTGGGATGTGGAGCTGATATGATCTCACTCTGGCACACACACACACTGCCTAATACTCTCTCATATTCTCTCTCTGGCTCTCTCTCTCTCACCCTTATACAAACTCTTTCTGACTCTCTCTCGCTGACACTCTATATCTCTGACATAGGCTCTCTTCCCTCTTCTTTTACACACTCTCTCTCTCTCTCTAACACTCTGTATCCGTCTCTCTGTCTGTCTCTCTAACCCTCCCACACACAGGATCGAACTCTCACACACTTGCTCTCTCACCTCCCTAACACTTTCTGACACTCTCTCTCACTCGCCCTCTCTCCAATACACTCTTTCTGACACACACACACATTCTCTCTCTACCACACACACACACACTCTGTCTCTCAACCACACTCTCTCTCTCTCTATAGAAACAGATAATAGGTGCAGGAGTAGGCCATTCGGTGCTTCGAACCAACACCGCCATTCAATGTGATCATCCCCAATCAGTGCCCCATTCCTGCCTTCTCCCCATATCCCTTGATTCCGCCTGCCCTAAGAGCTCTATCTAACTCTCTTTTGAATGTATCCAGTGTCGGCCTCCACTGCCTTCTGAGGTAGAGAATTCCACTAATTCACAACTCTCCGGGTGAAAAGGATTTTCCTCGTATCAGTTCCAAATGGCTTCCCCTTAATTCTTAAACTGTGGCCCCTGGTTCGCTCTCTGAATCTCTCTCTCTCTCTCTCTCTCTCTCTCTCCTCCCCCCCCCCCCCCCCCCCACCCTCTCTACATCATGTTTCACAGAGTGTAGGACGAGCAGCGAGTCAGCCCAGCACCAGTTGCTGACAATGAGAACCTTGTCTCTGTCCGCAGCATCTGTGATGTGAATGAACCCATCGACAGCCAGCCATTCACCCACTCCGCGCTGTGACATTAGCCGGTCAGATTAGCCACTCTGTTAATGACCGCGTATTCCTTTTAAACTGATTAATTTTAAATTAACAAACTATTAATTTCGCTTGACTGACCTCTGACGATTATGGGAGATTACCATAACTCCCCCCTCACCCCTTTTTAAATTGGGTAAAGTGATTGCTGCCTGTGTGTGAGTGAGAGAGTGGCCATGGTAACTGCACTGGTGTAGGCAGCCATGGCAGGGGTGAGTGAGTGAGTGCGTGAGTGCGTGGCCATGGTAACTGCACTGGTGTAGGCAGCCATGGCAGGGGCGAGTGAGTGAGTGCGTGAGTGTGTGAGTGCGTGGCCATGGTAACTCTGCACTGTGTAGACAGCCATGGCAGGGGTGGTGAATGTGAGTGTACACTCGATGCACATTCGGCAGGACCTTGGATGAGTTCCACTCCTTCCCTGCATTCCTGAATCCCCATGTCCTTCCTGAAATCTTATCACTGCTGGCTGCACAGGTCAACGCCATTAGAAAGCTTATAAACTTCCAAACATGGAACGGCACATGCTGGTTTACACTAAAGGGCACACAGTGCTGGAGTAACTCAGCGGCTTCCAAGTCAGAGTCATACAGCGTGAAAACAGGCCCTTTGGCCCAACTTCCCAACATGTCTTATCTACACCAGTCCCACCTGCTGGCGTGTTGGCCTTCAATGACCTGTGTGCAGGACAGAGAGGTCAACAAGTCCTTATAGAATTGAAGGTTCCGCATCATGAACGGAACTGAACTTGTCGCTTGAGGAAAACTTTCATAGTCATCGAGTGGTACAGCATGGAAACAGGCCCTTTGGCCCAACGCCCACACAGCCAACATGCCCCAAATACACCAGTCCCACCTGCCTGTGCTTGGCCCATATCCCTCAAAACCTTTCCAATCCATGTACCTGTCTGAAGAAGGGTTTCAACCTGAAACGTCGCACATTCCTTCTCTCCAGAGATGCTGCCTGTCCCGCTGAGTTACTCCAGCATTTTGTGTCTATTCTGTGTAAACCAGCATCTGCAGTTCCTTTATAACATACACGTGTACCTGTCCAACATTCTTAAATGTTGCCATACTACCTGCCTCAACTACCTCCTCCAGCAGCTCGTTCCGTAAACCCACCACCTTTTGTGTGAATAGATTACCCCTCAGCAAGATGGATTCAACAGTGGCTGAATGGGAGATGCCAGAGTAATGGTGGATGGCTGTTTGTCAGGTTGGAGGCCAGTGACTAGTGGGGTGCCACAGGGATCTGTGTTGGGTCCACTGTTGTTTGTCATGTACATCAATGATCTGGATGATGGTGTGGTAAATTGGATTAGTAAGTATGCAGATGATACTAAGATAGGTGGGGTTGTGGATAATGAAGTGGTTTTTCAAAGTCTACAGAGAGATTTATGCCAGTTGGAAGAGTGGGCTGAAAGATGGCAGATGGAGTTTAATGCTGATAAGTGTGAGGTGCTACATCTTGGCAGGACAAATCAAAATAGGACGTACATGGTAAATGGTAGGGAATTGAAGAATGCAGGTGAACAGAGGGATCTGGGAATAACTGTGCACAGTTCCCTGAAAGTGGAATCTCATGTAGATAGGGTGGTAAAGAAAGCTTTTGGTGTGCTGGCCTTTATAAATCAGAGCATTGAGTATAGAAGCTGGGATGTAATGTTAAAATTGTACAAGGCATTGGTGAGGCCAATTCTGGAGTATGGTGTACAATTTTGGTCGCCTAATTATAGGAAGGATGTCAACAAAATAGAGAGGAGATTTACTAGATTTACTAGAATGTTGCCTGGGTTTCAGCAACTAAGTTACAGAGAAAGGTTGAACAAGTTAGGGCTTTATTCTTTGGAGCGCAGAAGGTTAAGATAGAGGGACTTGATAGAGGTCTTTAAAATGATGAGAGGGATAGACAGAGTTGACGTGGATAAGCTTTTCCCACTGAGAGTAGGGAAGATTCAAACAAGGGGACATGACTTGAGAATTAAGGGACAGAAGTTTAGGGGTAACATGAGGGGGAACTTCTTTACTCAGAGAGTGGTGGCTGTGTGGAATGAGCTTCTAGTGGAGGCAGGTTCGTTTTTATCATTTAAAAATAAATTGGATAGTTATATGGGCGGGAAAGGAATGGAGGGTTATGGTCTGAGCGCAGGTATATGGGACTAGGGGAGAATACGTGTTCGGCACGGACTAGAAGGGTCGAGATGGCCTGTTTCCGTGCTGTAATTGTTATATGGTTATATGGTTCCAAATCTCCCCTCCCCCACCTTAAACCTATGGCCTCTGGTCAAAGGTAACCATCTGCCTATCCACCTGTGTCCACCTATTACCTGAAAAGAAAGAACTACAAATGCTGGTTTACACAAAACAAACCCACAGAGTGCTGGAGTAACTCAGCGGGTCAGGCAGCATCTCTCGAGAACATGGACAGGTGACGTTTCAGGTCGGGACCCTTCTTCAGAGATGCTGTCTGCTGTCTGGCCCACTAAGTTACTCCAGCAACTGTGTCATTTTTGTTAGCACACCAGGGTCTGTAGCTCCTCTTTTCTACACTCGAACGAAGGGTGAATAAAGAGTTAAGGTTCTTCCGGCAGCACGTTCCATACACCCACCTCCCTTTGTGTGGAAAAAGTTGCCCCTCAGGTTCCTATTAAATCTTTCCCCTCCTCACCTTAAACCCATGTCCTGTTCTCGATTCTCCCACCCTGGGGAATAGGCTGTGCATTCACCCTGGCTGTTGCCCTCTTGATGTTATACATCTCTATAATAGCAGCATGTGAATAGCGTGCATGGACTTTAGCAGTGGATTTGCAAAGCCGGGCTAATTTAAGCACACTCACAGATCTAAGGATTAAAGTCGGCTGGTCGCCCAATGGCCAGGCTAGGTTCCACAGTGAACTCATCGAGTTAATGAGGCCATGCTGACCTGTAGGTCTTGAGCACGCTCTGTAAAACCCTTACTAAAATCACGTCCAGGCCTTTTGGCAAAGGTGCTTTAAAACCAAAAACCAGGCACGGTGGTGCAGCAGTGGAATTGCTGCCTCACTGCGCCAGAGATCCTGACTACGGGTGCTGTCTGTACGGAGTTTGTACGTTGTCCCTGTGACTGCTTGGGCTTCCTCCCACATTGTTGGCTAATTAATTGGCTTCTGTAAATTGCCCCTAGTGTGTAGGATAGTGCGAGTGTCTGGGCTATTGCCAATCAGCATAAAATCAGCATAAAATGCCCCTCTTCCACATGGAAGAGCTTGCTCCTGTACAGAGGGTTGCCAACTTTCTCACTCCCAAATAAGGGACAAAAGGTCAAAATACGGGACAAATTCTCGACGCCAATTCGTTGACCGACTCGGCCATGGCTGGGTGAATGATGAGTTGGCCCGGGTGCTGGACTGCACACTAAGCCCAGCCGGCGGGTCAGCTGGGGAGTTTTGGCCCGGGCCGAGTGATGTCGCGTGCAAAGTCCGGCACCCCATCCAACTCATGAACCGATGATCGACCATGAGAAGGAGGGGTGGTGGTGTCGGCGGTAAGCGAAGGTCCGAAGGTCGGACAGCTGGCCGGGCTGCCGACCGACGGGGCCACAGGCGAGGTGCTGCTGCTGCACTCCATGGGCTGCACTACGTCGGGAAGGGTGAGGCGGGACCGAACGCGGCACTCCGACCCGACAGTCCCCTCGACCAGAGTAGTAGCAGTCAAACATGGGACATAGGCGGTCCCATACGGGACGAACCAATTTAGCCCAATATATGGGATGTCCCGGATAATATGGGAGTTTGGGAAACCCTAGTCAGCGTGGACTCAAATGGGCCAATGTGCCTGTTTCCGTGCTGTATCTCTAACCTAAACTAAACTATAACGACTGCACATACCGGCCTCGCTGGAGGGAAGAAGGTCCCAGAGATGAGGCATAAGAGAGATCGATGAGGGTAATATTCCACCTGAGCGAGGAACCAGCATTGGGGACATTGAATAAGTCGGCACTCCTGACCACAGCTCCAGGAAGTTTACAGTTTGGAGAATCGGCATGGCAACAGGCCCTTCTTCATAGCTATAAAGGTGAGGAGGACAAAGTTTAAAGGAGATGTGCGGGATAGGGGGTTTAAAGGAGATGTGCGGGGCATGGGGTTTAAAGGAGATGTGCGGGGCATGGGGTTTTTTTTTATGCACAGGGTGCCTGGAACGCGTTGGCCAGAGGTGGTGGTGGTGGAGGCAGATACGATAGTGGTGTTTAAAAGGCTTTTAGACAGGCACATGGATATGCAGGGAATGGAGGGAAATGGATCACCTGCAGGCAGATGAGATCAGATCGTATTTAGGCTTAGGTTTATTATATTCCTTTTCCCGATGAACAGTGAAAAGCAGGTCAAAATGGCCACTGAGGGCCGATGGGCCTATTCCTGAGCTCTACCACTCTATGTTGTATGGGAAGACAGTGGGGGCAAGGAAGAGGTCATAAGGTCATGTGATAGGATTCAGAATTAGGACTACTCCGCCATTCAATCATGGCTTATCTATCTCTCCCTCCTAACCTCATTCTCCTGCCTTCTCCCCGTAACCCCTGACACCCGCACTGATCAAGAATCTATCTATATCTGCCTTACAAAGTATCCACTGAGCTCCCGATCTTGCCCCTCCTCACCACAGACACAATCGGGACAATCTACAATTTACAGAAGCCAATTAGCCTACAAACCTGCACGTCTTTGGTGAGGAATGAAACCAGAGCACCCGGAGAAAACCCACACAGTCTCAGGGAGAGGACGCAAACTCCATACAGGCAGCACCTGTAGTCAGGATCGAACCAGGATCTCTGCCGCCATGAGGCACCAAACCTATCGCTTCGCAACTGTGCCACCCTGATAGGTCTAGAAAATTACGAGAGGCAAAGACAGGGTAGACAGTCAGAACCTTTTCCACGGGGTGGAAATGTTAAATACTAGAGGGCACAGCTTTATGGTGAGAGTGGCAAAATTTAAAGGGGATGTCCGGGGAAGTATTTCTGCTTATACAGAGGGTGGTGGGGGGCCTGTAATGCGTTGCCAGGGGTGGTGGTAGAGGCAGATACAATGGTGATGTTTGAGAGACTTTTGGATAGGCACATGGATATGCAGGGAATGGAAGGATATGGATCACGTGCAGGCCGAGGAGAGTTGGCATCATTGTGGGTGCTGCTCTGTATGGAGTTTGTACGTTCTCCCCGTGACCGCGTGGCAGACATTGTGGGCCGAAGGGCCTGTTCCTGTGCTGTACTGTTCGATGTTGCTGCCTTACTGTGCTCACAGCGCCAGAGTCCCGGGTTCGATCCCGACTACGGGCGCTGTCTGTACGGAGTTTGTACTTTCTCCCCGTGACCATGTGGGTTTTCTCCGGGATCTTCAGTTTCCTCCCACACTCCAAAGACATACTGGTTTGTAGTTAAATTGGCTTTGTATAAGTGTAATTTGTTCCTAGTGTGTGTAGGATAGTGTTAATCTACGGGGATCGCTGGTCGGCGAGGACTCGGTGGGCCGAAGGGCCTGTTTCCGAGCTGTATCTCTAAACTTATCTGAAGTAATGTCTGTCAGAGTGAGGTGGGGGCTGGGGACTCGAAGGTGGAGACAAAACGCTGGAGTAACTCAGCGAGTCAGGCAGCATCTCTGGAGAGAAGGAATGGGTGCCGTTTCGGGTCGAGACCCTTCTTCAGACTGGAGCTGCATAATCCCGTGGATATCAGAAACTGAGTCCTGTCTAGCGTATAATTCCACCCATGTCTCTGTGCATCAGCGGGGAAAAACCGCTGCACCGTCCGACACCATCCCGACTCCTCAATCAGTCTGGAGCCACAGGGTGGCAGAGAACTAAAACAGGCCCTTCAGCCCAACTCATCCCTGCACACAAAGGTGGCCCATCTAAGCTAGTCCCTTTTGTTTGATATGGAAGATCAGATAGAGGGCATGCACAGAGTTGAGGAATCAGGAACCAGATGACGCAGGGGGAAAAGATTTAATAGGGGTAACAATTTTCTTTACACAAAAGGTGGTGGGTATCCCTCTAAACCTGTCCTATCCATGTACCTGTCTAAATGTTTCTTAAATGTTGCAACAGTCCCAGCCTCAGCTAACTCCTCCGGCACCTCTTTCCATACATCCACCACCCTCTGTGTAAAAAAAGTTACCCCTCAGGTTCCTATTAAATCTTCACACCCCACCCCCACCCCACTCACCTTAAAGCTATGTTCTCTGGATCTTCATTCCCTTACTCTGGGCAAAAGACTGATTTATCCAATACAATCCTCTCATGATTTTAATATATCTTTATAAGATTACCCTTCACTCTCCGGCACTCCAAGGAATAAAAGTGCCAGGTCTCTGGCGTAACACAGGACATAGCCATTCTATCCAAAAGCCTCTTAAACCACTACCGTATCAGCCTCCACCATAGGGTTGCCAACTTTCCCACTCCCAAATAAGGGACAAAGGGTCAAAATAAGGGACAAATTCCCGACGGCAATTCGTTGCCCGACTTGGCCGTGGCTGGGTGAATGATGAGTTGGCCCGTGTGCTGGACTGCACACAAAGCCCAGCTGGCGGGCCAGCTGAGGAGTTTTGGCCCGGGCGCCAGACTTTGCGCGCGACATCGCAGGGCCCAGGCTAAAACTCCTCAGCTGGCCCGCCGACTGGGCTTTGTGTTCTGCTGCATGCAAACCCGGCACCCCATCTAGCTCATGAACCGATGATTGGCCATGAGAAGGATGAGTAGTGGTGTCGGCGGTAAGCAAAGGTCCGAAGGTTGGACAGCTGGCCGGGCTGCCGACCGACGGGGCCACGGGCGAGGAGCTGCTGCTGCACTCCATGGGCTGCACTATGTCGGGACGGTGAGGTGGGGCTGGACGCGGCGATCCCACCCGACAGTCCCCTCGACCCGAATAGTAGCAGCAGTCAAATACGGGACAAGGGCAGTCCCATATGTAACAAACCAATTTAGCCCAATATACGGGATGTCCCGGCTAATACGGGACAGTTGGCAACCCTACTCCACCACCACCCCTGGCAGCACATTCTAAGCCCCACCACCCTGTGTAAAGAAAATACCCTCACTATGCATTCTTGAGCACTCTATCGACTTGTTTTTTAATTTATTGAAAGATGCAACATGAAAACAGGCCCTTCAGCCCAAAGTCCATGCCAACCAAGCTAGTACCATGCATTTACGCTCGTCCTATATCAGTGTACACCTTTCGTATCCAGTAACCTATCCAAATGTTTCTTTAAATGTTACATCGAAAATAGGTGCAGGAGGAGGCCATTCAGCCCTTCGAGCTTGTTGTTATAGTACCTGCCTCAACTACCTCTTCTGGCAGCTCCTTCCATACACCCTCTGTGTGAAAAAGCTACATATTAAATCTTGGTCCATGTACCAGTATATGTACCAGTTCCCTGCCCTGCCCCCCCCCCCTTCCCTCTGTTGCTACCTCATGCCCTGCCCCCCTCTGTTGCTGCCCCATGCCCCCCAATCTCAAGGTGACCACAGCACTCACGGTGGGGTTTGAACAGGCTGCCACCAGCCTGGTCCTCATTGTTCTCGGTGTCAGATCGGTCGGAAGCTTCCGCTGTCCTTTCCCGCTCTTTGCTCCTCTCCTTCTGGCCCACTCCCCGTCGCCGGTGACGCCTCCTCCTGCGGTAGCTCTTCGGCACGTGAACACCGATGTAGACGGTGTGGTGGCCTGCGAGGCAAGACAAAGGGTTAACTCCCACCAGCCTGCATAACGGCACGGCTCAGACTCTGCACTCAAAGTGAAGCATGCTCATTGATTAATATAACATAGAACAGTACAGCACATGAACAATGTCATAGCCACAGAGTGAACCAGTGTGGACACAGGCCCTTCGGCCCAACGTGCCCATATTGACCAACATGTCCCAGCTACACTAGTCATAGAGTGATACAGTGTGGACACAGGCCCTTCGGCCCAACATGCCCATACTGACCAACATGCCCAGGCTACACTAGAGTCAGAGTGATACAGTGTGGACACAGGCCCTTCGGCCCAACATGCCCATACTGACCAACATGCCCCGGCTACACTAGAGTCAGAGTGATACAGTGTGGACACAGGCCCTTCGGCCCAACCTGCCGTGCTGTGATGGTGAATGGCGTAAAATAGCACCGAGTTCACAAACACTCCGTGAAGGTACTAAAGCTGTTGTCATGACAACTGCAGGCCTAATCCCGGGTTGGGAAGAGGATTTAATTTAAATTGGGCAGGTGTTGGGATAATGATGTTGAGGTGTGGCGAGCCAGAAGCAGCTGGAGAAAGCACACGTTTCAGAGTTACTGGTGAGACACTGCTGTTGTTCTGGAGTCACGCATACAATCGTAGACTCATTCAGCATGGAAACAGGCCCTTCAGCCCAACTCACCTCTGCTAACCAGAGAGTCATAGAGTGATGCAGTGTGGAAACAGGGCCTTCGTCTAACTGTTTCTTAAATGTTGGGATAATCCCAGCCTCAACTGCCTCCTCTGGCATCTCGATCCATACACCCACCACCCTTTGTGTGAAAACATTGCCGCTCAGATTCCTATTAAGCCTTTCCCCTCTCACATTGAACATGCCACACAGTGGTAGAGTTGCTGCTTACAGCGCCAGGGAACGGGGTTCGATCCTGACCTTAGATGTCGTCTGTACGGAGTTTGTACGTTCTCCCTGTAATCTCGTGGGTTTTCCCTGGGTTTACCGGTCACCTCCCACATTCCAAAGATGTACGGGTTTGAAGGTTAATTGGCTTTGGTAAAATTGTAAATTGACTCTAGTGTGTAGGATAGTGCTAGTGTACGGGGCGATCGCTGGTCAACGAGCGCGGACTCAGTTGGCCGAAGGGCCTGTTTCCACGCTGTATCTCTAAAGTCTAAAGTAATTGGGTATTTTTAACGCAGAGATTGATAGATTATTGATTAGTAAGAGTGTCAAAGGTGACAGGTAGAGAGCGGGAGAATGGGGTTGAGAGAAAAAGATAGATCAGTCACAATCGAATGGTGGAGTAGACTGGATGGGCTGAATGGACCAATTCCACTCTGACAAGATCATATGGGATAGCCCTGGGGAATCTGGGGTTAAGGGGCTAGTACCATTCACAGATGTAGCTGGGAGCGGCTGACATGACAACTTGTTCCAACTAGAGGCCACAGGAGAAGGCAGGGAGTCCACCATCACAGTACGTCAACACCAGCATTAGACTTTAGAGATACACAGCGGGGAAACAGGTCTATCGTGCCCACCAGCGACCACCTGCACTAACCTACACACACCAGGGGCAATTTACACTTTACAGAAGCCAATTAACCTACATCTTCGAAGGGTGGGAGGAAGCCAAAGTAAAACCCACGCAGCCACAGGGAGAAAGTACAAACTCAGTACAGACAGCATCCATAGCCGGGATCAAACCTGGGTCTCTGGCACTGAGGCAGCAACTCTACCGCTGTGTCACCATGCCACCAAGCTCACATATGTTCAGGTTTATTACTGTCACGTGTACCGAGGTACAATGAAAAGCTTTGTTTTGCATGCTACCCAATCAGGCCAGATAATACACTCAAGCCAAACTCCAGTACAATAGGTAGAGCAAAGGGGAAGATACAGAGTGCAGAATATAGTTCTCAGCATTGTAGCGTATTCGGGGATTTCAACTACAGGGAGAGTTTGGACAAACGTAGATTTATTTCCCTGGAGCGTCGGAGGTTGAGGGGAGACCTGATATAGAAGGATATAAAATTATGAGAGGCATGCTGTAGATAGGGTAGACAGTCAGAATGTTTTGCCCAGGGTGGAAATGACAAATGCTAAAGGGCGTAGCTTTAAAGGTGAGAGGGGTAGCGTTTCAAAGTTATGCGCATGGCAACCTTTTCACACAGGCCTGGAATGGGGGCCTGGAATGCATTGCCCGGTGTGGTGGTGGAGGCAGGTAGTGGTGTTTAGGAGACATCTGGGACATGGATATGTAGCGAATGAGGGGTATGGGTCATGTGTGGGCAGAGGAAATATCTTTAATTTGGCATCAGTTTAGCACAGACATTGTGGGGACAATTTGATATACTTTTACCAGCCTCCTACACTCCTGGGAAAACAATCCAACATCTCCCTATAACTTGCTTAGATTACTTGGGAGATACAGTGCGGAAACAGGCCTTTAGAGTCCGTGCCGACCAGCGATCACCCTGTACACTAGCACTATCCTACACACTGGGGACAATTTACACTTTAAGGGCCTGTCTCACTTGGCGATTTTTTCAGCGACTGCCAGCATCATTGACTGATGTTTCAGGTTACCGAAAAAATTGCGGCGTGATGTGGTGGAGACGCGGCATGATGACGTATTGACGTGCGGTGCTTTTTCAAGTGTCGCTACATTTTTTTTGTCGCCGCTGGATTTTGATATGTTCAAAATCTTCTGGCGACACTGATATGTCACCGGCAGTCGCCAAAAAAAAAAATCGCTAAGTGGGACAGGCCGTTTACAGAAGCCAATTAACCTGCAACCCTGCACATCTTTTTAGTGTGGGAAGAAACTGGAGAACTCGGAGAAAACCCACGTGGTCACAGGGAGAACATACAAACTCGGTACAGACAACACCCGTAGTCGGGATCGAACTCGGGTCTCTGACGCTGTGAGGTAGCAACTCCAGCGCTGCACACCCAAACCTGGGTAGAGAACGAGCGGTCACATGGACAAGAGTCCCCGTGACCTGCGTGGGTCCCCCCCCCCCCCTCCCCCGCCCGCCCGAGATCTTTGGTTTCCTCCCACACCAAAGACGTACAGGTTTGTAGGTTAATTGGCTTGGTGTATGTGTAAATTGTCCCTAGTGTGTGTGGGATAGTGTTAGTGTACAGGGAGGGGGTGAGTTAGCCGTTAGAGAACTGTGAAGGCAAGTTGTTTCCAACCAAGAGCAGGGTTCGTGAAGCAACAGACAAGCGGAAAGAGGGAAATGCAACGCACAGGAAACAGTGAAAGGACGTCTTCAGATAACAGGAAGTGGTACTGTGCAGTTTCCCTGAGGTTAGTGCAAGGTCCAATGCATTTCTTCATAATTATTTATGATTTAGACCAGTCGTGAAGGCACAAATCAGTATTGTTTGTGTGCTACCCAGTCCAATCGCACCCATACACGACTACAATCAAACTATGCAATATCCTTTCCAATAGTGAAAGGCCTAGATAATTTGGGCCCCATATCAGAGGAGGGATGTGCTGGCATTGCAGAGGGTCCAGAGGAGGTTTACAAGAATGATCCCAGGGATGAGTGGGTTAACATATGACGAGCATTTGTTGGCACTGGGCCTGGACTCGCTGGAGTTTAGAAGGATGAGGGGGCGCTTCATTGAAACTTAGCAAATGGAATGAGTGGATGTGGAGAGGATGTTTCCATTAGTGGGAGAGTCTAGGACCAGAGGTCATGGCCTCAGAATAAAAAGACTTACATTTAATAAAGGAGATGAGGAGGAATTTCTTTAGTCAGAGGGTGGTGAATCTGTGGAATTCATTGCCAAGGACATCTGTGGAGGCCAAGTCAATGCGTAATTTTAAAGCGGAGGTTGACAGATACTTGATAAGCAAGGGTGTTAAAGGTTATGGGGAGAAGGCAGGAAAATGGGGTTGAGAGGGAAAGATAGATCAGTCATGATTGAATGACGGAGTAGCCTCGATGGGCCAAATGGCCTAATTCTGCCCCAGTTTTGGTCTCCAAATTTGAGGAAGGATATTCTTGCTATTGAGGGAATGCAGCATAGGTTTACAAGGTTAATTCCCGGGATGGTGGGACTGTCATATGCCGAGTGAATGGAGCGGCTGGGCTTGTATCCTCTGGAGTTTAGAAGGATGAGCGGGGATTTATTGAAAGGTATAAGATTGTTAAAGGTTTGGACACGCTAGAGGCAGGAACATGTTCCCAATGTTGGGGGAGTCCAGAACTGGGGGCCACAGTTTAAGAATAAGGGGTAAGCCATTTAGAACGGAGACGAGGAAACACATTTTCTTACAGAGAGTTGTGAGTCTGTGGAATTCCCTGCCTCAGAGAGCGGTGGAGGCCGGTTCTCTGGATACTTTCAAGATAGCTAGATAGGGCTCTTAAAGATAGCAGAGTCAGGGGATATGGAGAGAAGGCAGGAACAGAGTACTGATTGTGGATGATCAGCCATGATCACAGTGAATGGCGGTGCTGACTCGACGGGCCGAATGGCCTACTCCTGCAGCTATTGTCTATTGTCTGAAAGATAGGACTGGAAAAGGAATGGTTTAGAGGGATATGGGGCAAACGCAGGCAGGTGGGACTAGTGTCGATGGTGCATCTCAGTCAGCAGGGATGAGTTGGGCCGAAGAGTCAACATAATCAATGACGTGCCATGTCGGCCATTCTTCCTTCTCCCTACGATCAGTTCGGCACAGAGATTGTGGGCTGAAGGGCCCGTTCCTGTGCTGCAAGATCACTAGTTCACAGGTCATGGGAGCATGATGAGGCCATTTGGCCCATTGAGTAGAGATGGTTGAAAACTTCAAATTCCCAGGAGTCAAATCACCAACAACTTCTCCTGGACCACCCATATTGAAGCAACGACCAAGAGAGCACACCAATGCCTCTACTTCCACGGAAGGCTTAGGAAGTTCAGCATGTCCCCTACAATGCTCACCAACTTCTACTGCATTTTATCAGGATGCATCACAGCTTGGTTTGGGAACTGCTCCATCCAAGACCGCGAGAAATCGCTGCAAACTGTGGATGCAGCCCAGACCATCACACCGCAAATTCACACAGCAGTCTGAAGAAGGGGGTCACGGTGGCACAGCAGTAGAGTTGCTGCCTTACAGTGAATGCAGCGCCGGAGATCCGGGTTCAATCCCGACTACGGGCGCTGTCTGTACGGAGTTTGTACGTTCTCCCCGTGACCTGCGTGGGTTTTCTCAGACTGCTTCGGTTTCCTCCCACACTCCAAAGACGTACGGGGTTGTAGGTTAATTGGCTTGGTAAATGTAAAAATTGTCCCTAGTGAGTGCAGGATAGTGTTAATGTGTGGGGATCGCTGGTCGGCACGGACCCAGTGGGCCGAAGGGCCTGTTTCCGAGCTGCATCTCTAAACTAAACTAAAAGGGTCCCAACCTGAAGTCACCCATTCCTTCTCTCCAGAGATGCTGCCTGTCCCGGTGAGTTACTCCAGCTTTTGTGTCTATCTACAACCTCCCATCTATTGACCATTTATACCTCACGCTGCCTTGGCAAGGCCAGCAGCATAATCAAGCACCAGTCTCACCCCAGTCACTCCCTCTTCTCCCCTCTCCCAAGAGGTATAGAAGTGTGAAAACACACACCTCCAGATTCAGGGACATTTACTGCCTCATTGGTGACCCTCGGACTATCTTTGATCGGATATTACCTTGTACTAAACATTATTGCCTTATCATGTATCTGTACACTGTGGACGGCTCGATTGTAATCATGTAGTTTCTTTCCGCTGGCTGGTCAGCATGCAACAAAAGCACAAAAGTGTCAACATTCTCTCGCAACCCCCGAGCTTCCGAGCTCGGCCTCCAAAATCCAAACCGCCCCCAAAACCAAAAGCAGCGGCACTCCCCGCGCCCCTCGCATGCGGCGACCGACGTAACAGACGTTTGCTTCACCTACCCGCCACCTCTTCGGCGTCGCAGACGTGCTTGATAAAGGACGCTCCCCTGTCTAACACGGCTTCATCTTCCATCCTGTAGTAAGTAATAGAAGAAAGATTGGTCGCATTGTTCTTGGCACCAACAATAGTTTGCCAGGAGGGCAGCCTGTGCACCCTGGCGCATTCACCCGCCCACGACCGCAGCTCACGGCACCTTACACCCTGCCCTTGACAGGTCCACTAGCGGGCAAGGTATGATAAGCAAGATAATCCCCCTCTGCCTGGCCCTCTTAAAGCAGATTGAGTTTGACATGCCCTGATGTGACAGGTCCTGGACTGCCAACACAGTCCTCGCTTACTTTAACATGAAGAGAGACACAAAAAGCTGCAGCAACTCAGTGGGCTTTCGTCTCGGGAGAAAAGGAATAGGTGACGTTCTGGGTCGATACCCTTCATCAGACTGAGAGTCAGGGGAGAGGGAAACAAGAGATATAGGCGGTGATGTTGAACAAATGAATGAAAGACATGCAGAAAAGGAACGATGATCAAGGAAATGGTCTATTGCGGGTCAGGTGAAAATGAGTTATACAGACAATGAAACTGAACAGGAGGGCAATGAAACTAGTGTAACAACTAGGAAGAGGGAGGGGATGGAGAGAGGGGGAAAGCAAGGGCTATTAGAAGTTAGAGAAGTCAATGTTCATGCTCCTGGGGTGTAAACTGCTCAAGCAAAATATGAGGTGCTGTTCCTCCAATTTGCGCTGGGCCTCACTCTAACAATGGAGGAGGCCCAGGACAGAAAGGGCAGATTGGGAATGAGAGGGGAAGTTAAAGTGCTGAGCAACCGGGAGATCAGGTAGGTTCAGACAGACTGAGGATTTCAATTCAATGATACATTTTCGTCACATGTACCTGGGTACGGTGAAAAGCTTTATTTTGCTTACAACCCGGTAAAATCATACGGCTCACCTCAACCAGACAGTACACAAGAGTCGCCACGTATCTGGCACTGGCAAAGTCACAAAAAGTTCATTTGGAGATACAGCGTGGAAACAGGCCCTTCAGCCCACCGAGTCCGCGCCGACCAGCAATCACCCCGTACACTAGCACTATCCTACACGATAGGGACAATCCACAATTTACAGAAGCCAATTAATCTACAAACCTGCATGTCTTTGCAGTGTGGGAGGAAACCAGAGCACCCAGAGGAAACCCACAGAGTCACAGGGAGAACGTGCAAACTCCGTACAGACAGCACCCATTGTCAGGAACGAACCCGGGCCTCTAGCATTAAGAGGCAGCAGCTCTACCTGCTGCGCCACCGTGCTGCCCTATAACACAATGGCCTGCATTGGAACCATATCTTTGCCTATATAAGAGCCTATCTTTCTCTGCAGCTATAACCCTATATTCTGAACTCTGTTTATTTTTTTACACACTCATGTACGGTATGGTTACATCAGTGTACAATTACAGTATATGATTAGTCATGTATGAGTACACGTGTGTATGGTATGTTTTGGATACAGGATGGCATCGGAAACATGGTGACTCTTGCTTCAGAGTAATAAGGTCATGTCATAGGAGCAGAATAAGGCCATTCGGCCCATCCAGTCTACTCCGCCATTCAATCATGGTTGATCTACCTCTCCCTCTCAACCCCATTCTCCTGCCTTCTCCCAGTAACCCCTGACACCCGAACTAATCAAGAATCTGTCATCGTTACTGAACTTTGGACAAAAGATGAATTGTACCTGTGATGATAAAGTGCCGTTGGACCATTGAACATTCCCGTTCACATCCCCGTTAAGCCTCCTCCTTCCCACCCATGTCCTCCTGCATTTTGACACCTCCCCTGCCATGCGGGAATGTGTTGAGACCAACTCCGCTATCTGTACCTCTCATAATCTTTTATACATCTAACAGGTCACCATTCAGCCATCTTGCCCCCAGAAGAAAAATAGCCCAGTCTATCCAACCTCCCCCCATAACTAGATGGGCTCCCATCCAAGGGGGTGGTCTATGAGTTGGTTGTAGAGGACGCAGCACAGCAAAGATCTCGGGTGGTAACCGTATATCTATAGCCCCACTTCCAGTATCTCCACTCGTGGAAACATGGAAAGGCGGCACGGTGGCGCAGCGGTAGAGTTGCTGCCTTACAGTAGCAATGTTACAAAATTTTGAGATTTTAAAAATCAAGTCTGTAATTTATCCCATCAGATAAAGCATAAAAATAAGTTTAATTTGACACCTAATTCACTTTCATATCTCAAGTATTTAAAAAGTTATGGCCATTTTCATACTCGGAAATGAGCATCTTGTTCCCTATTGATTTTCTATGGACATAACAAAAAAGTTGTGATCGTGAACAGTCAAAATCCCATAACTTTCTTAAAAATTAAGAGAACTGAATGAAATTTTCAGTTATCATAGATTGAAGCATTCTGAAACAAATATAAAATAATCTTACTTGGATGACCTGAAATTAAAGCATATAATTAGTTAGTTACCTAATTGTAGCTAATTTCAGACTTCAATTACTAGATCTAAACATCTATCCATTTCTTAATAAATGATTAACATTTTTAAATAGCCTAAATGTCCAAATAATATTCACAAATAATTCACGATAAAACATGATTTTTAAATCTCATTTACATTAATTTATAGGCCAAATGGAAGGAATTTAGTGTTTAATTGCTGTAAATAAATGCCCATTTAAATCAGCTTTCTAGTGGGTTCCTGTGGAACGCGCTGGTTTAGAACGTTCACATTGCGGTAGATTTGTGCCCCAAATGCCCAGAAAAATACTGCGCGATATAATGGGCCCAAAATGAGCTACTCGCAATATTAAACTTTGTATAAAGGGATCTTTAGAAGCCCTTTTTAATGTAAAAATATACAACCTACCTTCTGTGGTTTGCTTTATGAGACCCTGCGGTTGCTGGCGGTCGCGGGTTTAGAGATTGATTTTTAAACTACTATAACTATTATTCAAGGCCTTTAAACCTAATAATAGCTTTTGCGACGGGGTCTTCCAGCGATTTTTCGTTAATAATTAACTAGGCTGAACATCTTCGATTTGAACAGCCTAGAGAAAATCGCGTTTTAAACCCGCCCCCTCTAAACGGCGCCGAAATCGCGCACACCCGCAGCGGAAGATTTTCAAAGACGCTTCAGGTAGGCTTTGCAACATACCTACTTACAGCGTCAGAGACCCGACTACGGGTGATGTCTGTATAGAGTTTGTGTGTTCTCCCTGTGACCGCGTGGGTTTTCTCCGGGTGCTCCGGTTTCAACCGACACTCCAAAGATGTGCAGGTTTGTAGGTTAATTGGTTTCAGTAAATTGTAAATTGTCCCAAGTGTGTAGGATAGTGCTAATGTACGGGGTGATCGCTGGTCGGCACACTGTATCCCAAAATCTAATGTAAAGATCAAGGAACAGTCCAGCACAGGCCCCTCATCCCACAATGTCTGTACCGAACTAGATGCCGACTAACTCTTATCTACCTGCACATAATGCACACCCCTGCATTCCCTGCATGCACATAATCCAAGTCTGGCCAACCTCTCCCAATAGGCAACACCTTCTGTCAGGTTTGCCCTCATTCTCCGACGTTCCAGAGAAAACAATCCAAGTCTGTCCAACCTCTCCCTGTAGCTGAAACCCTCTAATCCAGGCATCACTCTGGTAAACCTCCTCTGCACCCTCTCCAAAGCCTCCACATCCTTCCTGTAATGGGGGCGACCAGAACTGCACGCAATACTCCACATGCAGCCCGACCAAAGTCATACAAGGCTGCATCATGACTTCCTGACTCTTGTACTCAACGGCCCAACTGATGAAGTCAAGCTTACCATCTGCCTGTTTGACCACTCCATCTACACTTGCGTTCCCACTTTCAGGGTGCGGTGGGCTGAGACCCCAATATCCCCCCCTGTGCATCAATGTGGTTCAATCTCACCATCCTACTTCTACACTCCATGGAATACAGAGCCAGCCTCTTTAGATTTAGCATGGAAACTGGCCCTTCGGCCCATCGCGTGCATGCCGACCATCAATCACCCATTCACATTAGCTCGATGTTATCCCACTTTTAATAGACATTAGGACAGTATAGGGATAGGAAAGTCTGAGGAAGGGTCTCTACCCGAAACGTCACCCATTCCTTCTCTCTAGAGATGCTGCCTGATCCGCTGAGTTAATCCAGCACTCTGGGTCTATTTTAGGAAAGGTTGAGATGGGTGAGGGCCAAATGCAGGCAAATGAGTCGGCATGGACAAGTTTAGTTTAATTTAAAGATACACCAAGTCCACGCTGACCATCGATCACCCGTTTACACTAGATCTATGTTATCCCACTTTCTCATCCACTCCCTACACACGGGGGGGAAATTTACAGAGGGCCAATTAACCTACAAAGGCTGATCTGGAAGTCAGACTTGAACCAAGTTCTGCTGCAAGATCGAGCCTTCTCGAGATTACCATCAATGGAGATTTGTTATGACTCATGTCGTACAGAATGCAGCAAAGTGCAGGAACATAAAAACCAGCAGGTTTCCTGTGCCGAGATCTGCTAACCTTGGCCGCTCATACGCTTGTACGTTTTGGCACACAGCGTGGTGGCGATAACAGCAATCTGGTTCAAAAAGTGGCAGGACTGGGCGCTAAATATTCCAGGATATAAAGCACTCAGGAAGGAAAGAAAGGAGGTGGGTGGGCAGTTCCGATTAAAGGGAAAGAGAGAGAGAGAGAGAGAGTGTGTGTGAGAGAGAGAGTGTGTAAGCGAGCGCGTGTGAGCGAGCAAGCGAGAGTGCGCGCGTGCGAGAGAGTGCGCGCGCGAGAGTGTGCGTGTGTGTGTGTGTGAGAGTGTGTGTGTGTGTGTATGTGAGAGAGTGTGTGAGAAAGTGTGTGTGTGTGTGTGTGTGTGTGTATGTGAGAGAGTGTGTGTGAGAGTGTGTGTGTGAGAGTGTGTGTGTGTGTGAGCGTGTGTGTGTGAGTGTGTGTGTGTGTGTGTGTGTGTGTGTGTGTGTGTGTGTGAGAGAGTGTGTGTGAGAGTGTGTGTGTGAGAGTGTGTGTGTGTGTGAGCGTGTGTGTGTGAGTGTGAGAAAGTGTGTGTGTGTGTGTGTGTGTGTGTATGTGAGAGAGTGTGTGTGAGAGTGGGTGTGTGAGAGTGTGTGTGTGTGTGAGCGTGTGTGTGTGTGTGTGTGTGTGTGTGTGTGTGTGTGTGTGTGTGTGTGTGTGTGTGTGTGTGTGTGTGTGTGTGTGTGTGTGTGTGAGAGAGTGTGTGTGAGAGAGAGTGTATTGTGAGAGAGTGTGTGTGTGTGTGTGTGAGAGAGTGTGAGTGTGTGTGTGAGTGTGAGAGAGTGTACGTGTGAGAGAGGGTGTGTGTGTGTGTGTGTGTGTGCGTGTGTGAGAGAGAGAGAGAGAGAGAGAGGAGAGACAGACAGACTTGCTTTCAATTCATTTCTGAGGAATAAAGATTAACTGTGCAAAAAAAAAGAGAGAAAGAGAGAAATGAGAGGGTTGTCATTGTGAAAGTGTTGTGTACAAGAAGTCCCTAGTGTGTAGGATAGTGCTAGTGCAATGTATCTCTAAAAAGGTCTAAAGTCTAAGTGAAAGTTTAAAAAGGCTGCTCTGAAACGAGGCAAGTCACCAGTGCAGATGGGATGGACCCTGGGATCCTGAGTTAGTTGTTACAGATTAAGTTTAGTTTAGTTAAGAGATGCAGCATGGAACAGCCCCTTCGTCCCACTGACCATAGATCACCCATCCACTAGTTCTGTGTTATCATACTTTCTCATCCTACACTGCAGACGACTCGATTGTAATCATGTATAGTCTTTCCACTGACTGGATAGCACACAGCAAAAAGCTTTTCAATGTACCTCGGTACACGTGGCAATAAACTAAACTACACTCCCCAAATACTAGGGGCAATTAACCTATAAACTCACATGTCTTTGAGATGTGGAAGGAAACCGGGGAATTGTCATACAAACTCCACACGGCCAGCACCTGTGGCCAGAATCGAACCCAGGTCTCTGGTGCGGTGAGGCAGAGACTCTACTGCTGCGACACCATGCCGCCCAAATGCACCATGGTTAAACGCACAGTGTGTAGGAAGGAAACTGGTTTACACCGCAGATAGACACATAAAGCTGGGGTTCTCAGCGGGTCAGGCTGCATCTCTGGGGGAATGGAATAGATGACATTTCGGGTCGAGACCCATCCACAGACCGAGAGTCAGGGGAGAGGGAAACAAGAGATATAGACGGTAGATAGAAAGCATACTGTTGTGTTGCATCACGGCCTGGTTTGGGAACAGCTCTGCCCAAAACCTCAATAAAATTGCAGGAAGCTGTGGACGTCGCCCAGTCCATCACACAGACCAGACTCCCCACCATTGACTCCATCTACACTTCACGCTGCCTCGGGAAAGCAGCCGACATAATCAAAGACTTGTCCCTGTCCCACCCCGGTCAATCCTTCTTCTCCCCACTCCCATCCGGTAGGTTCACCAGGTTAATTCCTGGGATGGCGGGACTGTCATATGCTGAGAGAATGGAGTGGCTGGGCTTGTGTACACTGGAATTTAGAAGGATGAGGGGAGATCCTATTGAAACATATAAGATTATTAAAGGGACTGTCCCACTGCGGCGACCTAATTGGCGAGTTTAGAAGAGTTTAAAAAAGTGTCATGTTGAAGACCTCCTTCGACTATGTAGAAGACTAGCTTCGGGAAAATTGGACACCGAATAGCGGAGAGTGAAGACGACCTCCTTTGATCTCCTTTGACTTCCCTTCGACTATGTTGAAGACTATCTACCACTACCTTCGACTACCCTCGATTACCTACGACTAACATGCCGACCTACTATGACTTACTTCGACTAAACCTACGAGTAAAAAAAATATCGAGCATGTTGAAAAATACGCCGCGACCTAGCTGAGGCCTCGAGTACGCGGGGACTACACTCGAGCATGAAGGAGAGTTACAAAGACCTCCGAGGACCTTGTGTCAACCATGCTGCGAGTATGAGTCAAGGGCAAACTCTTCTGAACTCGCGGATTAGGTGGCCGCAGTGGGACAGCCCCTTAAGAGTTTGGACACACTAGAGGCAGGAAACATGTTCCTGATGTTGGGGGAGTCCAGAACCAGGGGCCACAGTTTACGAATCAGGGGTAGGCCATTTAGAACGGAGAGGAGGAAAAACTTTTTCACCCAGAGTTGTGAATCTGTGGAATTCTCTGCCTCAGAGGGCGGTGGAGGCCAATTCTCTGGATGCTTTCAAGAGAGAGTTAGATAGGGCTCTTAAAGATATCAGAGTCAGGGGATAAGGCAGGAACGGGGTACTGATTGGAGATGATCACCATGATCATATTGAATGGTGGTACTGGCTCGATGGGCCTCCTCCTGCACCTATTGTCGATTGGCAGAAGCTTGAAAGCACGCACCACCAGACTCAGGAACAGCTTCTTCCCCTTCCATCAGCTAGGGAACTGTCCGATTCACCTCTACCCCATTGCGGACATTGGACTTTGTCTCTGGAACTGATGCGCTACAATGCTGAGAAACCAGCCTCCCATTGACTCCATCTACTCCTCGGCAAGGCCAGCAGCATAATCAAGGACCAATCTCACCCTGATCACTCCCTCTTCTCCCCTCTCCCATCCGGAAAAGGTATAGAAGTGTGAAAACTCACACCTCCAGATTCAGGGACAGTTTCTTCCCAGCTGTTATCAGGCAAGTGAATCATCCTACCACCAACCAGAGAGCGGCCCTGAACTATCTCTTTGGTGACCCTCGGACTAGCTTTGATCGGACTTTACTGCCTTTATCTTGCACTAAACGTTATTTGCCTTATTCCCTTGATCCTGTATCTGTATTCTGTGAATGGCTTGATTGTAATCATGTATTGTCTGTCTGCTGACTGGATAGCACACAACAAAGGCTTTTCAATGTACCTTGGTACACGTGACAATAAACTAAACTACATTCGGTGAGCCGAAGGACCCATTTCCACGCTATATCTCTAAAAAATCTCTTTATACTAAAGGTATCAACTCTCCTTTCAATCACTGCTGCATCACTGCGGACACAGTCTGACCCAATGACTGTTTCCAGCATTTGTGAGTTCTATTTGTGTTTATCCGATTTCAATGGAGAGTTTTGCTGAGATAATGGTCAGATACAACTAAGGCATTGTAATGGACGTGGCTTATGGACGGCTGTTGAAAAGGTGCAATGTAGCCGGCTTATTGGCCAAATTTAGTTTAGTTTACTTTATAGAGGTACAGCGCGAAAACAGGCCCTTCGCACATTAACACTATCCTACACAAACTAGGGACAATTTACACTCCCAAGTCAAATAACCTACAAATCTGCAAGTCTTTGGAGTGTGGGAGGAAATTAAGATCTCGGAGGAAACCCATATGGCTCATGGGGTCTCTTGTCCATGTGACTGGCCATTCTCCCCCTGACATCTCTTCCCAGGACTATGCCACATGTACCAAGGTGCAGTTAAAAGCCTTTTTTGTTGCGTGCTATCCAATCGACAAAGACTATACATGATTAAAATCAAGCTGTCCACAGTGTACAGATACAGGATTAAAGGAATAATGTTTAGTGCAAGATAAAGTCCAGTAAAGTCTGATTAAAGATAGTCCGAGAGTCTCCAATGAGGTAGTTGGTGGGTCATTGACCTACCAATGCCAGGAACAAAGGAGACTACAGAGAGGGGTGGACACTGCCCGGTCCATCACAGGTAATGACGTCCTCAACATCAAAGGTCCGTCATGGGTACTGACCTCCCCACCATCGAAGGTCCATCAGAGTACTGACCTCCCCACCATCAAGGGGATCTACAGGAGTCGCTGCCTCAAAAAGGCAGCCAGCATCATCAGAGACCCACACCACCCTGGCCACGCTCTCATATCGCTGCTACCATCGGGAAGAAGGTACAGGAGCCTGAAAACAGTGACCTCCAGGTTCCAGAACAGCTTCTTCCCAACAAGTCAGCCTGAAGAAGGGTTTCGGCCCGAAACGTTACCTATCTCCTTCGCTCCATAGATGCTGCTGCACCCGCTGAGTTTCTCCAGCATTTTTGTGTACCTTCTTCCCAACAACCATCAGGCTCTTGAACACTGCCCAACACTAACCTCAGCAACTGTGATCTTTGGACTTCCATAGACTTTGCTTTTGGTTCTACCAAGGACACTATGATGGCTGGCTGTGATTAGTGACGATTCATTCATTGTATTATTAATAGTCAGTGATGCAGTGTGGAAACTGGCCCTTCGGCCCAACTTGCCCACGCCAACCAACATGCCCCCATCAACACTAGTCCCACCTGCCTGCATTTGGCCCATATCCCTCCAAACCTGTCCTATCCATGTACCTGTTCAAATGCTTCTTAAACGTTGCGATAATGTGATGATTGTATATTTATTTGTGTTGTTGGGCCTGTTTCCGTGCTGTTTAGCTCAATATAAACTATCAGATTGCTGTTAGAAGGATGTTGCATTACCATAATGATCCCAATATTAGTCTCGCGATTATGGCTGGCTGCTGTAAGTGATTATTAAATTATTGTATTATTAATAGACTCGTAGTCACACAGCACGGCAACAAGCCTTTCAGCCCAACTTGACCACGCTGACCAGCATGCCCCATTTACACTGGTCACACCTTTGTCCCATATCCCTCTAAACATTTCCTATCCAAGTACATGTCCAAATGTCTTTTAAAAGTTGTTAAGAGTACCTGCCTCAAATACCTCCTCCAGCAGCTTGTTCCATGAATCTACCAACCTCTATGAAAATATTTCCGCTTAGGTTCCTACTAAATCTTTCCCCTCTCACCTTAAAGCTATGTCCTCTGGTTCTCGATTCCCCTACTCTGGGTGAAAGATACGGTATAATATACACCCAATTTATTCGTCTCATAATCTTATACACCTCTTCTAGATCACCCCTCAGCCTCCTGTGTCCAAGCAATAAAGTCCCAGCCTACTCAACCTCTCAACTTGTGGAAACATCCTCATAAATCTTCTCTGCACCCTTTCCAGCTTAACAGTATCTTTCCTACAAAGAAACAAAGAATTGCAGATGCTGGTTTATACCAAAGATAGACACAAAGTGCCGGACTAACTCAGCGGGTCCAGAGCAGCATCTCTGGAGATAAACGATGGGTGACGTTTCAGGTCGGGAGCTTTCTTGAAACTATGAAGAAGGGTCCCGACCCAAAACGTCACTATCCATGTTCTCCAAAGATGCTGCCTGACCCACTGAGTTACTCCAGCACTCTGTGTCCATGTTCTCCAGAGATGCTGCCTGACCTGCTGAGTTACTCCAGCACTCTGTGTTTATCCACAGTTCCTTCCTACACAAATTTTCAAACTCACTCTCCAAGGATCCCCTTTAAGGATTCAGACCATATCGCACATTATCCTCAACAGAGCCGTGCAAAGTATTTTATCAGGATGCATCACAGCTTGGTTTGGGAACAGCTCCATCCAAGACCACAAGAAATTGCAGAGAATTGCGGACGCAGCCCAGACCATCACAAAAACCAACCTCCCTTCCATTGACTCCATTTATACCTCATGCTGCCTCAGCAAGGCCAGCAGCATAATCAAGGACCAGTCTCACCCCAGTCACTCCCACTTCTCCCCTCTACCTGCAAGAGGTACAGAAGTGTGAAAACACACACCTCCAGATTCAGGGACAATTTCTTCCCAGCTGTTATAAAGGCAACTGAACCATCCTATCACCAACCAGAGAGCTGTCCTGCCTTCCATCTACCTCAATGGAGACCCTCGGACGATCTTTATTCGGACTTTACCCTGTATCTGTACACTGTGGACGGCTTGATTGTAATCATGGACAGTCTTTCCGCTGACTGGATAGTCACAACAAAAAACTTTTCACTGTACCTCGGTAAGCGTGACAATAAACTAAACTAAAATCTCAGTCCACTACGTGTCTACCCCAACCCACTGGGTCACTGTGTGATGACCCCAGTCCACTGTGTGTCTACCCCAGCCTTCTGGGTTACTCCAGTACTGTGTGTCTACCCCTGACCGTTGTGGCAGTTTACCCCAGGCACTGGGACCATCCTGTTGACCCGTCCACCGACATTGTCCGGGGGTGGGGGGGGGGGGGGGGAGATGAGTGCTGGTGAACAGGTTTAGCTGCAATCCAGAGGCTAATTAACACATTCCCACCTCCAGGCACCACTCCATTTAGTGAAGACAACAGAACAATAGCAAGCTCCCCCTCACTGGGATCAAAGGGCAACCGACAGGCCATCCTCCCCCAGGCAATGCACCCATTGTACGAATGAGAGAGAGAGAGAGAGAGAAAGAGCAGGATTTAGACTTTAGAGATACAGCGCAGAAACAGGCCCTTCGGCCCACCGAGTCCGCGCCGACGAGTGATCACCCCATATACTAGTTCTATCCTACACACAAGGGACAATTTACACTTTACAAAAGCCAAATAACCTACAACTGCACGTCATTGGAGTGCAGTCCTTCCATAAGCTAGGGTACTGTCCGATTCACCCATTGCGGACATTGGACTTTGTCTCTGGAACTGATGCGCTACAATGCTGAGAACTATATTCTGCACTCTGTATCTTTCCCTTTGCTCTACCTATTGTACGGGAGTTTGGCTTGAATGTACAGTATTTATGTGATATGTTTTAGATAGCATATTTTCTACAAAGTGTTTCACAGCACCTCAGTCGCTACATATGACAATTATGAATCTAAACCGTTCACAAGCCTGATAACAGAGGGGAAGAAGCTGTTCCCGAGTCTGGTGGTGCGCGCTTTCAAGCTTCTGTACCTTCTGCCGAACGGGAGCAGGAAGAAGAAGGCATGACCAGGGTGTGAGTGGCCCTTCATTATTTATTGAAGGATAGATCACAGAAGGGACAGTATAAGAACCGGCCCTTCGGCCCACAATCTCTGAGCCCAACATGATGCCAAAACCAACTCACCTCTATCTGCAAGTGATAGACAATAGGTGCAGGAGTAGGCCATTCAGCCCTTTGAGCCAGCACCGCCATTCAATGCGATCATGGCTGATCATCCAGTCAGTACCCCGTTCCTGTCTTCTCCGCATATCCCCTGACTCCGCCATCTTTAAGAACCCTATCTAGCTCTCTTGAAAGTATCCAGAGAACCGGCCTCCACCGCCCTCTGAGACAGAGAATTCCACACTCACAACTCTGTGTGGAAAAAGTGTTTCCTAATTTCCGTTCTAAATGGCTTTCCCCTTATTCCTAAACTGTGGCCCCTGGTTCTGGACATTGGGAACATGTTCCCTGCCTCTAGCATGTCCAAACCCTTATTCCTTATCCCTCCATGTCCAAGTGCCCATCTCAAAGCCTCTTAAACACCACTATCGTATCTGCCTGCAACATCAGTCCTGGCAGCGTGTTCCACCACCCTTTGTGTAAAAAAAACAAAACTTGCCCCACACACCTCTTTTAACCTTGCCCCCTCTTATGCTAAATCTATGCCCTCTATTATTGCATTTCTTCATTCTGGGTAAAAGATTCTGTCTACCGCAATTATGCCTCTCATAATTTCATATAGAGTCATAGCGACAGTCATATAGTGTGGAAACAGGCCCTTCGGCCCAAATTGCCCACACCAGCCAACATGTCCCAGCTACACTAGTCCCACCTGCCTGCAATTGGCCCATTTCTCTCCAAACCTGTCCTATCCATGTACCTGTCTAACTGTTTCTTAAATATTGCAAAAGTCCCTACTTCAACTACCTCCTCTAGTAGCTTGTTCCATACACCCACCACCGTATGTGTGAAAAGTTTATCCCTCAAATTCCAATTAAATCTTTTCCCTTCACCTTAAACCTGGTCCTCGATTCACCTACTCTAGGCAAGAGACTCTGTGCATCTACCCGATCTATTCCTCTCATGATTTTGTACACCTCTATAAGATCACCCATCATCCTCCTGCGCTTCATGGAGTAGAGGCCCAGCCTACTCAACCTCTCCCTATAGCCTAGTCCTGACAACATTCGCGTAAATCTTCTCTGTACCTCTTCCAAAATCAGGATTCCAAGTAACCTCTTACATTCCACAGACAACAATCCGTCCACTTCTGGTAAACTTCCCTTGCACCCTTTTTCAAGACTATGTTGAGTTTGTATGTTCTCTCTGTGACCACGTGGGTTTTCTCCGGGTGCTCCGGTTTCCTCCCAATAGATTTGTAGGTTAATTGGCCCTCTGCAAATTGCCCCTGGTGTGCAAGGAGTGGATGTGAAAGTGGGAGAACATAGAACTAGTGTAAACGGGTGATCGATGGTCGGCGAGGACTCGGTGGGCCGAAGGGCCTGTTTCCATACTGTACCTCTAAACCAAATTAAAGCAAGATCTGCAGTTAGGCACAAACTACTGGAGTAACTCAGCGGGACATGCAGCATCTCTGGAGAGAAGGAATGGGTCGAGACCCTTCTTCAGACTGAGAGTCAGGGGAGAGGAAGTCTAGCTGGAAAGATAAGTTGGTGTAAACAACAGATCAAACCAGATGATGATGAGGAAATGTAGAATGGTTCATTGTTGGCTATGGGGAAGGTGATAACAACACATACAAACAGGAATATTTCATCAAGAGGACAATGGAACTAAATTGTAGTAAGGAACTGCAGATGCTGGATTAAACCGAAGGTAGATACACAATTCTGGAGTAACTCAGCGGGACAGGCAGCATCTCTGGAGAGAAGAACTTGGTGACGTTTCGGGTCCAAACCTTCCTTCAGACTGAAACTAGTCGGAGAATTAGGTTGGGGAGGGAAAGCAAAGGTTACTTGAAGTTGGAGAAGTCAATGTTCATACCGCTGGCTGTAAGCTGCCCAAGCAAAACATGAGGTGCTGTTCCTCCACTTAGCGCTGGACCTCCCTCTGACAATCTCTTGTGTCACTCTCGTTGCCCTTGGCAATGGGTCTTTGTTACCCAGCCCAGAGGGCAAATAATCCACCATTTAAGGTGTCGAGATGGGCGACACCTACACATTTGGATAGTTTAGTTTGTTACCTCTCACTGACACAGGCATCACAGATACAGTAGATAGGGTGGTCAAGAAGGCTTTCAGTACATTGGCCTTCATCAGCCAGGGTATTGAGTTTAGGTTACGATCTTATGTTCACAGTAGTACAAGACGTTGGTGAGGCCGCAGTTAGAGTATTGTGATCAGTTTTGGTCACCATGCTATAGGAAGGATTTTGTTAAGCTGGAAAGGGTGCAGAGAAGATTTATGAGAATTATGCCGGGCCTAGTGAGTCTGAGCTCTTGGTTGAGCAGGCCAGGTCTCTATTCCTTGAAGCTTACGAGGCTGAGGGGTGATCTTATAGAGGTGTATAATATCATGAGGGGAATAGATCGGGTAAATTCAGTCTTTTTCAGTAGAGGGTCGAGAATCTAGGACATAGATTTAAGGTGAAGGGGGAAAGATTTAATAGGAACGCGAGGGGCAACTTTTCATCCAGAGGGTTGTGGGTGTATGGAACGAGCTGCCAGAGGAGGTAGTTGAGGCAGGGACTATAACAACATTTAAAGGACACTGGGCCAAATGCATGGATCGGACAGGTTTGGAGGGATATGAACCAAATGTGGGCAGGTGGGACTAGTGTAGCTGTAATTGGTCAGCATGGATGAGATGGGCCGAAGGGCCTGTTTCCATGCTGTATCCTAGGCACAGAGTTTCTCCCTTGCACACAGCACTGATTGGGTACCGATTGGGGATGATCAGCCATGATCATATTGAATGGCGGTGCTGGCTCGAAGGGTTGAATGGGACACACTCACACATGAAGGGGGGGGGGGGAAGAGGGGGGAAGAGGGGAGGAGGGGGGGAAGGCTGGGTGCGCGGGGGGGAGGAAGTGCCGTGGCTCGGATCCCTCTCATCCCCGACTGGGTAACACCCGTCCTCAGCCCATCGACCCACCTCCACATTCTCACCCATAACCCCGACACAACAGCGAAGAGCACCTTGCACATACACACACACACACACAGACACTCACACACACACACACATACACAGAGACACACACACACACAGACACTCACACACACACACACAGAGACACTCACACACACACAGAGACACTCACACTCACACACACAGAGACACTCACACACACAGAGACACTCACACACACAGAGACACTCACACACACACAGAGACACTCACACAGACACTCACACACACAGATGCACTCACACATACATACAGAGACACGCACACACACACACACACAGACTCAGAGACACACACATACACAGAGACTCACACACACAAACACACTCACACCCAGAGACACGCACTGACACACAGAGAGACACGCACTCACACACAGAGAGCCACATACTCACACACAGAGATACTCACACACAGAGATACACACTCACACGGACACACACACAAAGACACTCGCGCAGATACACTCACGCACAGAGACACACTCACGCACAGAGACACATTAACACAGACACTCACACACACTGAGACGCACGCACTCACACAGAGATGCACACTCACACACGCCCAGAGATGCACACACTCACAGAGACGCACACACTCACAGAGACGCACACAGCACATATACTCACTCACACCCAGAGAGACGCACTCACACACAGACACACTCACACACACAGAGACACACTCACACAGAGACGCACTCACACACAGAGACACACTCTCACACACAGAGACACACTCAGAGACTGACACACACATTGACACACCCACTCTGATATACACAAACACACTCACAGGTACAGAGACACACATCGATAGATACACAGACCCGTATATACAAACGCTCTCAAGACACCCAT